>NC_049203.1:12732977-13032977 GCF_013347855.1 Anguilla anguilla
CTCGCCCGTTTTATTTCTGCTCCAGCCGACGTGAGGACTCGCACAAAGTGCTTCTAGAATTTTCCGCGTCTGACACGCCACCACTTTCATGCACTTTCAACGGCGTGACCCATGATTACTTGTGTTTTTCTCGCCGAATTTTCCGGAGCGAACCCGTACTGTGTTCTTCCCAGCGCTTCGAGCGTGTTCCTTAGACATGCATATTTACGAGACGTCGATCCTTGAGATGTGTGTCGAAAGGGCAGTTAAATTATGAATGAGTGGAGTGGCATCAAAGCTCGGAGGAAATGCATCATGACAGGCTGACACATAATGGCGGTCCCTGGCTGCTGGTAGCTTTCCCATACAATTGTGACCTCCTAACAGAAAGTGCTTCCCAGGCAGTCACTGTATAGAAATAAGCCTGCATGGAGGCTCTTTAAAGCTTAAATTATGGTTTTCAGTTTGAATGGTATCCCTGTTTTTTTTCCCTTTCAGAGAAATATTTTGATATGAAGAAGAACCAGTGCAAAGACGCTCTGGACATTTACAAGAAATTTCTGTACAGGATGACCAAGTTGTCAGAGTTCCTGAAAGTGGCCGAGGTAGAGTTTCTCCTTTTTTTGGTACTGGGGAAGGGGAAGGATTGGGTCAGAATGATGAAAGTCTGTTGAGACACTGTCACCACAGGTTTGCACACACTCCTTTCCCAGCCCAAAGTTCACCTTTTCACCTCCTAACCGCCTCACCAGAACCCTTAGCCCCGTCACCTGGGCCCGGGCTGATGCTTCCATTCTGGGACCAGCCTGGTCCAGCCCTGTTCACCCAGACAGGGACCAGAACCAGAACTGAACTGAACCCGGAACTGACGAGCTGATTTTTCAGTTTAACCTCAGTCCTTTGGGCTGCTTTATAATGGGGGCCTTCTATGGAAGAAGATAGACGTTTGGGTCACTAAGCTCCAGGTTGCTGGTTGCAGGAACAAGGGGGCATATATTTGCTAATGGTGTGATGACTGTTTTGACTAGTAGCAAATGATTTTTTTTATTACTGATTAATGAGATGAGTTTGCTCAGATTGCTTAGCAGAAAACCAGATGAACCGAAGTTGAGCAAAGTATTGCATCATTTGAAAATGCATTCAAAATGAAAATGGCTTGCTAGTAAATTACCTAACCAGCCTAGTATTTATTGTCCTGGCTTTGTAGTATTTATGTCACAGCTAGTATTAACTTTACATCCCTTATGGAAGACAGTTTTCTAATTGTTTTCAAATCTAATTGCATTCTTTAGCCCCTTTAATCGCTTGTTGCTAAGAGAGTTCCATGACTCTTGACATAATTCCTCTGTAACCTCCCCTAGTGTTTGAAAACTCTTGCTGTCCGACATGCTGTGCTGTTCTGGCACATAAATACCTCAGCACGTAGTAACACTGGGACACTGTGACATCACCTGAACTTTCATGAACTTTCATGTGGTTACTTATTACCCAGACAAGTCAAGATTACAGTTTCTTTGCGTGTTGCGTTTTTGTCCGTTTTCATCTCGTTAGATTTTTTGAAATGTAAATTCAGTTTATTTTCCTGCGTAGCTTGATGAAGCGCCTGACGAAGCTCGTTTTGAGAGATGGTTACGTACAGAGGAGGCGCTCACAGAAAGGACTAACTGGGGTATGGCAGCGGTGATGTCAGAGGGGAGGCAGGGAGGCAGGGATCCAGGTGCAGGGAGCCCCTCCCCCTCCTGCTGCCGGCTCTGTGCCCGGTGCTCCCAGTTTCACAGACGTGTTTGAGAGATCAGACATGACCTCTTTTCCTGCACAAACATCCACTGGCGCCCTGTGTGAAAGAGGGGTGGGGTGGGAGGGAGGGAGGGAGAGGCTGGGAGGAGGGTGCGTGCCTTCTCTCTTATCTTCGTTTTATAAACCTGGCTGAACTGAAAGTGGGTTCTGTCTGCAGTTTTTTTCCTTTTTTAATCCAGTTGGGAGTTGTTGTTCCCCCCCCCCTCGAAAGGGTGACTAGCTCGCTGGCAGCGGCGCTGCTCCTTGGCCTGCCCTGATCTCCCCTAATAGGGACGGACGACCCTTGTCCAGGGAGCGCGATTCCACTCAGCTGGAAGCTTTCCAGACCGCATTTATTGCCTTCAGACCGCGTCCAACGGCATTTCCCCTAAAATAAAGAGCCTTGGAGTTCATGGACGCCCACGCAGCACACCCACTTTCCTTCTCCCCCCTCTCCCGTCTCACTTCCCTGCTCTTTCTCTCCCTCCATTTCTCCCCCTTTCTCCCTCTCTCTGTGCGATGATGATGAGTGTAACTCCTGAGTATAACTCCGCTCTTCCTCTCACTCCAGTGCTCCTCTGTTTGGATTCTCAGTACCCCTCTCCACCATCTTACCTGTCCATCTGCGTGCATGTTTTGACAAGCAGTAAATCCTTTCTTGTCTGATATTATTGGTGTTTTGTTCACTAGCGTTGTGTTAGCGGTGGATGAAAGGGGAGGAGCGACCCTCATTTGAATGGGTATGAGCCCCACTTTAAGGGCTCAGGATTGTCGCGGTGTCAGAGAATGCATTTTCCCTGTTTGTTTGTCTTTTATATGCTGTTTTTTTGGATGTCTGCTTTTGCTGAACATTTTTTGTTAAATGTTTTATGATCACCTCTGTGGTTACATGAGTAGCATTACCACCCTATGCCAGACATTACACACATTTGAGGCATTTAAGTGTGCAATCCCATTTCAGTCCTGCGTGTGTGTGTGTGTGCGCGCGTGCGTGCGCGTTTGTGTGCGTGTATGTGTGCGTGCGTGCGTGTGTGTGAGCATGCAAGAATCCCTTTTTCTGTTTTTATTTTTCCACTGTCACTGCATGGAGTAATGATGGTTTTTGTTATGTTTTTTTTCTGTTCTCCCCCCTTGTTTTGTGTTCTGTTTGTTTGTCTGTATGTTTGTTTGTTTTCGGTTGTCCATTTTGCCCCCCTGTGTGACACAGCAAGTTGGGATTGATCAGGGTGACATCCCAGATCTCACGCAGGTCAGTGCACATTTCATCTCCATTTCTTCCGTGTGGCTTCATTCAGGAACGCTGTCGTCCCCTACTCACCCACAGCCTTCACCTCCCCCTCTCTCCCTCTCTCTTTCTCCCTATCCCTCCCTCTCTCCCTTTCCCTCACCTTATCCTACCTCTCTCCCTCTCCCCCTTTCCTCTCTCTCTCTCTCTCTCTCTCTGTCCTCTCTCTCTCTCTCTCTCTGTCCTCTCTTTCTCTCTCACTCCCCCCCTCCCCTAAGCTTCTCCTAAGGCTTCCAGCTTCGCCAGTGGCAGGCTTTCTTTGCCACCCCCCCCCCCACCCCGCCCCCCCAAATTTGAAATGCATTTTCACCAGCATTCACAGAATTCTGTTTTAAATTGACTGATATCCTTGACTTACTGAAGTACAAACGCACATGCACATATGACATTCCCATTTGTACACAAACTTATATTTACATATCTAGTATATTTACATAGTACATATTCAGTATAATATTTTATTATGTAACCGTTACTGAAATTGTTTAATAATATTTTGCAAAGAGCATGTCTTAAGTTTGGCACAAAAATACTGCCGTAGGGATGAAGGAGTAGCTGCTGGGTATGCTGGCGGTGTATTGGGGCTCTTTGTCTCTCTGCAGACAGCTGAAGGACTGTGCATGGTAGGGGCTGGGTCACGTACATGGTGCTTGGCTCGCTGCAGTTCAGGAGGCCGGGACCCTAAATCAGCCCCGTCCAGACTAACATGGGCACTCGCTGCCTGCATAAGCATTTTAACCCGGGCCTTCGTACGCGGCCCGCGTCCCTCCACTCAAACCCCGTGACTCGCGTAGGAAGCGATCGGGTGCTAATTGTTATTTATTGAGGTGCGTGTTTTTCTTTTTGCCTGGAATCGAGCCGTATCAGCAGTGTGGCACGGCTGAAAGGGACTGCAGTTCCTGCTTTCCTTCCTCCTTTTCAAATGCAGACGCGTCACGAGAGCGGCCTGTTCCCTGCCGTCTGTGACTTACGGCAGATTTCTCCAAAGTCTTTCTCTTTGGAAAAAAAACGGCTGTGGGGAGAGCTCTGAATGATTTATTTCTTCTGAGGAAAGAATCCCCTTTTCTTTTTCTTTCTGCTTTTTTTTTTGGTAGTTGTTATTCTTGCAGGTCTCTGCGAAAGCAAAAAGAAAGTATCGATGCTATTTTAGAAATTTAAGGAACCCGAGAAATCTTTAGCTGCTGTTTACCTGCTTGCCGGCATCCAAGTTGTCCTGATAGGGTTTAACTGGACACGCCCAGCTTTGAGTCTAAAGGCATTTACTGTCTACCCTGTGCACTATGAACTATACATCTATTCAGACACACCGTAAAGCATAGAAAGGAAACACAATAAAAGCAACACATTTTTAAGGTGGGTGGACCACGTGGTCACAACCCTTATGAATTTTCGGAAATTCTTCTGATCCTGTGGTGTCTTGAGTTGGCAATACTATGAATCATAAAAATCATATGATTCATATAATAACTTTCACAATTCATCAAGTGCTGTCATGAAAATTGAAAGCTGTTAGACTGTATCTGCCTTTTAGTCCAACTTAATATAGTTTTATAATTGAGTGAATGTAGTTAAAAAAAAAGAAAGCAGGTAAAGGGAATGGAAGCCCGAAGCCAGCTGTTGGTATTGCGTGTGTTTTATGCGGACGCACGTATGCACTCGTGTGGACAGGAACAAAGAGAAGGCCTTTGATTTGTGTGAGCATATGATGAGTCTGGGAATCTCCCTTCGGTCCGTGCAGCGCAGCGGCATTAACCAATCGCATTGCAGGCCTGTGCGTGTGCTGCGTGAGAGCTGAGCCTCGTGTGTGTGCGCGTGTGCGAGACCCTCCCCTCCCCTCCCTCTCTCCTTATCTCCACATTTCCTTTTTTCCCCCCCTTCCTTTTTGGTTATGTTCCCAGAAGCCTGTTTAGCTAATACTGCTGTACTCAAGGCATGTAACCATGATTGTTTTGGGTAAGGGGGGTGTGTGTGTAACACATTGTGTGACACCTGCAGGGTGAGCGGGCTAATGTGTCAGTTGGCCTGTGCACTGCCGTGTGTGTGTGTGTGTGTGTGTGTCTGTACTCTGCTGCATGGTGTCTTACCCCTGCCCCTCTCCCCCTTTCCCCCCTCCCCTCCCCCTACCCCATGCCCATAGGCTCCCAGCAGCCTCCTGGAGGCCCTGGAGCAGCACCTGGCTTCTCTGGAGGGCAAGAAGACCAAGGAGTTCTCTGCGGCCAGCAGGTACGGCACTGTGAGGAGCCGCTGGCTGAGGAGCCCCTGGCTGCCTCACGCTGCTGCTGGGTTCAGTGCGTTTTAGCCTAGCGTGCTATTACTGAGCAGCTTATAGCGCGTTAGTCCCCACCTCTCCGCTGCCAGCTAGGCACAGCCGGCTGAAATGGTCATCTGTGTGAATGTATTACTGCTAATGGGCTTTATGGTTCTCTGTATATTGTAGTGCCCTCACACATTGCTATTTGTTTTGCTACGTTAGCGTGCAGCACAGCCCGTTGCCCCAGACCTTATTCTGAATGCGCGGTTGCTTGGTTACAGTGCCTGTGGTGTGGGGGTGGGGGCCGGGTGAGTAGTGTTTTTGGGTGTGAGCTCCTGTGCTGTCCGCCCCGTAGGGCCAGCACCCTGTCCAACGCCGTGTCCTCGCTGTCCAACACGGGCATGTCCTTCAGCCGCATGGACGAGAAGGAGAAGCAGCAGGCCCTGGAGGAGGAGCAGGCCCGGCTGCAGTCCCTCAAGGTGGGAGAGACGCACGCGTGCATGCACACACACAGGCACACGTGCGCATACACGCGCAGTCACACATACATGTGCACACACGTACACACAGGCACACGTACATGCACACACACGTACACACAGGCACACGTACATGCACACACACGTACACACAGGCACACGTACATGCACACACACGTACACACAGGCACACGTACATGCACACACACGTACACACAGGCACACGTACATGTGCACACACGTACACACAGGCACACGTACATGCACACACACAGACACGCACATGTGCGCATACACGCGCAGTCACACGTACATGCACACACACGTACACACAGGCACACGTACATGCACACACACGTACACACAGGCACACGTACATGTGCACACACGTACACACAGGCACACGTACATGTGCACACACGTACACACAGGCACACGTACATGCACACACACAGACACGCACATGTGCGCATACACGCGCAGTCACACGTACATGCACACACACGTACACACAGGCACACGTACATGTACACACACGTACACACAGGCACACGTACACGTGACCACACATACACACAGGCACACGTACATGTGCACACACGTACACACAGGCACACGTACATGTACACACAGGCACACGTACACGTGACCACACATACACACAGGCACACATACATGCACACATTCATACACACAGGCACATGTACATGCACACATTCATACACACAGGCACATGTACATGCATACACACAGGTACTTGTACATGTACACACAGGCACACACACTTGCGCACATACACACAGACACACGTACATGTGAACACACATACACACAGGCACACGTACATGCACACATTCATACACACAGGCACATGTACATGCATACACACAGGTACTCGTACATGTACACACAGGCACACACACTTGTGAACACACATACACACGTACATGCACACATTCATACACACAGGCACACACACTTGCGCACATACACACAGAGACACGCGTGCACTGCACCGGCTGGATTGGTTACACCCTCGCACTCTCACACTCACAGTCAGCCAATTCTGTCTCCCATTTCTCAAAAATGCCCGAAAACAAAAGAGGCAGTGCTTTAAACGCAGATTACGCGTCTCGAGAGGAACGAGAAAGGCGGTTTTATTTTCTTCTTATTCCCTTTTGTTTATCACTTTATCTGTTTGAGCACAACACAGGCTGAATGCCACGCTGGAGCTGATTTGGCCCCCGTGCTCACTCGTCCTGAGCCAACGATTAAAGCAACGCGGCAGCATTTGTTCTAATAAGAAATCGAAGCTCGCGTCAACATTTGAAACGACAGGCGTCGTGTCATGCGGTGCTCCCGGTCGATGGAAACGAGCCGCACCCAGAAATGATTGAACGGCTCAGGCGCACGCAGGCTGGATCTTTTGAAGCGAGACTTCAAACACAATGCAGATTTTCGGCTGGAACGTTCCGATTCTCGCCGCGTTCCTGGTGCGTGCTCCTGCTGTGGAAGATGAGACTCTCGGGTAGAGAAGAAGGGGAATGTGATATGTCGGTGGTAACCAGCCCTGTTCCTGGAGATCAGCCGTCCTGGAGGTTTTCACTCTCACCCGAACAAAGCACACCTCATTCAGCAGCCAGAGATCTTGTTGCGCTGCTAATCAGTGGAGTCAGGTGTGCCAAATTAGGGTTGAAATGAAAACCTACTGGATGGTAGATCTCCTGGGTTGGTTTCCACTGCAGTATGTAATACTGGGCTTGGATGTCCCTGTATCCGGAGGACCATGAGTCCTGGCAGTGCAGGTACGACGTTCACCCCGTCTACCCTCGTCCCATCAATGATTACCCTCTGGAATTAGGGGGTGGGAGTGGAGGGAGGGACATCAAAACTCTGTTGTCTCATGTCTGGTGACTCTCTTATGTTTATGGGACAGCCAGGCTTGTTTTGGCACGTTCTCACGGTAAATATTTGTTGGATGGATGTTTGTGTGTAGTGCAGGTACATTTGAGCGTTAGTCAGGCTCTTGAGTAAGCTCAAGTGTGCAAACCTGATAAATTATACAGCATGTCTGCTCTCAGTCACAAGCCTTGTGTTTGGCACTCGGGAGCCAGGTTATTACAGGGGAAGTGAAATGAACTGTTGATGTGAGAACGAGACTGCTGAATCCTAATTATTTAAATTGGATATTTATATGTTAATAAGTATGTTTTTTAAAAGACTAAATTTTAGTACAATTTGTTTATTTTGCATATTTGTTGATTTGGTAAATTGCTTTGGCGTTATTGTGTTCTCTTGAACGATGGTGCCGGTGAAGCACGTCGGGGCGCGGCGTCTTGAGTAGGTGTGAAAGGGTGATGAGGAACACGGGCCGCGGTGCGTGTGAGTGTTTATAGAGCCAGTCGCCTGTGTCGGGGATGGAAACCTGCACTCTGCCGCGTTGTCTCCCTTGGTTACGTAACGTCACCGCCTAACTGCCAGGAGCTCCGACCTGGCGCCCGTGTCTGGAGCCCCTCCAAGCCCCTCTCTCTGTGGGCCTCGGCAGGCCGAGGGGCCAGACCCCTGGGGCCAGACCCTGGAGACCCCTCCTGCCAGGCTGCTCGGCGCTGTGTCTCCCCCTGCAGGCGAAAGCGGGTAGCCCTGCTCACTGCCCTCCCCCCCCCCCCCCCCCCCCCCATGGGGAATGTCTTTTGCTGATGTGCCAGCGAATGTGTGAGCAAACAGAATCTGGCCTCGGCGTGAGCTTCTCGCAGGTGCTTGTCTGGGTGAGCGGGTTCGTCTCGGAAAGCGGAACGAAGCGAACGCAAACACGCCCGTTTTCCCGCTCCGTCCCGCAGGACCAGCGTTTGAAGGAGATTGGCATTCAGACGCCCTCGGCCTCCCCCAGCGCCCAGTCCGTCGGCAGCACCAACAGCCACAGCGCCGCCATGGACCTCTTCTCCAACTCCACCGTGCCCCCGTCTGCCAACAGGTACTACCCGCTTTCACCCTGTCTGCCAACAGGTACCCCACTGTCATTCCGTCAGGTGCTTCACTTTCACCTACTCTACCAATCGGTACCACGCATTCACATACTCCACCAATAGGTACCCCACTTTTACCTACTCCTCCAAACAGGCACTCCGCCTTTTACCCCTACCAGCAGATACACGTTTTAAGGGCTTATTTAGATGAGAAGAGCTTATGGTGACCAGAGCAGGCAATCCAGGCTTGTCTTTGACCTCTAGAATAGAGCGAGGATCTGGGCCACTACTGGAGGAGTTTCTGTGCTGTTCTCTCAACCGGCAGCCAGTTTAAGACTTAAAGTGTCTGGACTGTTTGGCCAATCGATAATTTAAATGAATCACTGAAGTGATACTGCAGCCCTCCAGGACAGGAATTAGATTTCCCTGGACTGAAGAGTATCCAGCAGTGTGTCGATCCTGGAGCCGAGCTCCCCAAGGCTCTTTGTCTCCAGTCAATGACCTGGCAAGCTCTCCTACTCATTAACATAGCTGTGTATATGAAAACAATTCCTGATATCAGTGTGGGATTTATATTTACCTCATTTCCACCTATGCTCCCATGTTTTCCTTGTTTGTTGTAGTTCATTTTTTAATCCCTTTTTATGGGTCTAAAAACCCTCCATCAAATTCCGCCTCTGTTGAAGGAGGCTGACCGTTGCGTAACTGTTATGGATTATGAACCCGACGGCAGGAATGTTTGAGACGTCTTCTCGAAAGTTAGCCTGACGAATGGTTCACGCCGCCCTCGCGAAATATGCATGCTTTCAAAATGAAGCCGTCGTCCGAACCCAAACCAATTTCGCATTCTGATTGGTAGACAGGATCTGCATTTGCGAGTCGCCCTCGTCCTTCAGCGAGATTACATTCTTGGCCGAAAGTTTCTGCTTCGCCTAATTTGTCATTCGGGGCGATGTACGACCGTGGTGAGGTTCAGCGGACCTATCGGGCGGTAGTGATGCTGCGAGCGTTTTTTTTGCCTGCCGCTCTGGGGAGGCGGTCCCTGTAGGCGGGCGTGGCCGTGTGTGGTCGGCGTGAGGCGGACCGTGTTCAGACTGTGTTCAGACCGTGTTCTGTGGCTCTCTCCCTCTCCACCAGCGTGCCAAACCTCAGCAGCGACCTGTTCGACCTCCAGCCTGCCTTCGTCCCCACGGTGCAGAGCACGCCGTCCATATCCACCGCAGGCACCAGCGCCTGGGGAGGTAAGGCTTCCCCCACAGCGCCCCCCGCAGGCAGACACAGGGAACTGTGGTGCATAGCGCTGTAGCAAAATAACTCTGTATCCCATGGACATCAAAGAGAAGGCTCAACATTGTTTAGACAAAATGAAAGCCAGAAAATTCCACCCCTGATGGAATTTTAACTGATGTAATTTCAAATAGCCCGTGAACACCAGAGTGGTTTGCCAGCATTATTTCAGTATAAATAACTGACTGAATTCTCCGTTGGCTCTGTGTGAAACCCTGTTCACACTGGCAGGGTCTGAACTAAAACACTGTGCTCACTGTGAGATGTGTTGGTGGTGAGGGTTTGAGTGAGGCGCTGCTGGAGTCTTGTTGAAGAGCTATTTTGTTGCCAGCATGGCAGAGTGGGCTTGTAGGGTGGCCAGCGCCCCCTACAGTCCAGCGTAGACTATGCTCAGGATAGCTCCAGTTGTCTCATGCTGATAGCACTAACGTAGGAAAATGCAGGGGAGCGGGGAAGGTGTGTGTGTGTGTGTGTGTGTGTGTGTGCGCGTGTGTGCGCGTGTGCGTGTGTGTGTGTGTGTGTGCATGCATGCGTGCGTGTGTGTGTGTGTGTGTGTGTGTGTGCGTATATCTGTGTAGTAACTCAGGGGGAGTTGCTAGGCGGCTCTCCTGCTGTATCTGAGCTGGGCCCAGAGGGAGTGGGGCAGGTGTGACTGTGTGAATCGGGGCGGGTGACGTGTCTGCTGTTGTTGTGAACTGGTGTGTTGCCTGCTCTGTCCCCCAGGTCTGGAGACCCAGCACGCCACAAACACCGCTGCCCTGGCAGCAATGAATGTAGATTTCGATGCCGTTTTTGGGACTAAAGTTGCCAATAACGATGTGAAGCCTGCAGCAGCTGGTAAAAAAAAAAGAAAAAAGATAAATCAAGCCTAATAAGTCTCACCTTGCTTATTAAGTACTTTGCTCAAAAATAGACCAAATTGCCCTTTTGCGCCTACTCAAGATGCCATCCTCACCTAATTGGGCGTTCCGCTGTCGCTGCAAACTGTTACTTTTACTCGCTACCTCTCTGGCTGTTGCGACTACAACTCCGCTTCTGCCGCTGTCCGTTTCCATTTAGTCAGAAATGTTTGTTTTAAAAAGAGGAGAGAGAAAAAGAAAAGCCTTTTTCTGTTCCCCCGGCGACGGACGGGCAGGCCGGCAGTTTGCTTTTTGTTTTCCGGGGCCTCGGGTGTCGGCGCGGCCTCCTGTCAGGGCCGTCATATTCCAGCGGGGCTGCTGCTGCTCGGGTGGCTTTTAACGGCCTGCAGTTTTCTCCCATCTGTCGCGCCCCCCCGCCCCCCGCCCCCCTCCCCAAACCCTCCGAATCCAGGCTGGAATTAACCCGCCCGTCGCCCGTCGCCCGCCTCTTAACTCTTTCTCTCCTCTCTTTTCCCCTCCTTTCTTCCCTTCATCGCTTCCTCTGCTTCCTGGTGTGTGTCCCCCTACCCCCCCTGCCCCCGTGCCCCTCCGTCTCCCTCCAACTGGTGAGTGTGCTTGTTTTTATTCTTCTTCGCTTTTTCTTGCTGGCTAAGCAGGAAGCCGGAGTTTATGAATGCAGCCTGTGTCAGCAGACTGTCCAGCAGCCGGCCAGCTGCTGCTTCCTAAGAAAACATTATTCCTTCCGCGCCCCTGTCTCATTCAGCTGGGCTACCGGACTGGGGGAGGGGGGGGGGCGGGGGCTGCCGGCAGTTTTACGGGAGTCCCGGCCTGCGCCCGTCCCTCGGCCCCAGCGGGGCTCCCTCTCCCTCCTTGCGTGGGGCCTGCGGCTCCCTCTAGTGTAATTTGGCGGGAGCGGGCCGCCACGCGCCATTAGCAGAATGACAGGAGCCGCTTACAGGCAGAACTGCTACCCTGCCGCCAGCTCCATCTGTCCTGCTGGCTGTAAGCAACAGGCCTGCATGTACAGGCGCCATGGCTGACCTGCAAGGGGCCTGCATGTACAGGCTCCATGGCTGACCTGCGACAGGCCTGCATGTACAGGCTCCATGGCTGACCTGCGAAGGGCCTGCATGTACAGGCTCCATGGCTGACCTGCGAGGGGCCTGCATGTACAGGCTCCATGGCTGACCTGCGAGGGGCCTGCGTGTACAGGCTCCATGGCTGACCTGCAAGGGGCCTGCATGTACAGGCTCCATGGCTGACCTGCAAGGGGCCTGCATGTACAGGCTCCATGGATGACCTGCAAGGGGCCTGCATGTACAGGCTCCATGGCTGACCTGCAAGGGGCCTGCATGTACAGGCTCCATGGCTGACCTGCAAGGGGCCTGCATGTACAGGCTCCATGGCTGACCTGCGAGGGGCCTGCGTGTACAGGCTCCATGGCTGTTGCGAACACATGCGAATGCCTCACATCAGGGCTGCTGTTAGTTGCTTGGAGCATCTCCGTGCCGTCTGGTTCTGTTCCCCAAAGACTGGCAGCTTTCGGTGCCAAGACAAACACTTCTCAAGGGCACCTAGGATTTGTTGGTACTTGATAAAAACAGTAATACTGCTGTACAACTATACAAACGCAATGTATGGGTGTCAGTAGGAATGTACAAAGAGTTATCTAATTAAAAAAGAAACTATTTTAATAATTTCTTTGAACAATCCTAGATATCCTTACATTTCTAAGAATTGTAGGCTATCCTTACAATTCTTGCTTCTAATTGCTATTTGCTGTCCTTAAGCAAATTTAAGGACACATGCTGATTGAATCCAAGCCTTATTGTTTCCTTTATAGCTTAACTGCCTTAGTTCACAGAGCTTCTCCAGTATGTGCATGACCTGGTCTCCCCTCTCTCCCCCCCGCCCAGGTTTCGATGCTTTAGGGGAAGTGCTGAAGCCCTCGGTGCCTGTGCAGAGCCAGCCCCCCCCTATGCCTGTGCACTCGGGGAGCAAACTGCTGGACAATGACCTGGACTCCTCCCTGGCCAACCTCGTGGGCAGTGAGTTCAGCCGTCCCCTCTGTTTCCGCCTCTCACTTCATGCACGCGGCATACGCTTAACCCCTTATGGTGTGAGATCACAAATATGTGATTAGAATGTTCCAGACTGAACATTCCAATACTGATGTCACAATCACTACTGGTAACTGAAAGCGACAGAGTTCTAGCACACTGATTTAGAAGTTTAATCTAGAACATTCCAGAAGACCGACTCTCCAATGAGGAGCACACAGTGCTTTCTCCCAAAGGGACCTACGTCCAGGCTGCTTTCATCAGCCGTTTCAACGTAGATGATTGACACAAAGCATTGCCTAATTCATCTACATAATGGAAGACTATAATAAAAAAATAAGAATAACAATTACAATAGAACAGCATTGCCTAATTCATCTACATAATGGAAGACTATAATAAAAAAATAAGAATAACAATTACAATAGAACAGTATTGTTAACAAGTGTTATTACTGGTCATGATAACTAATAGTATTTATATGAATGATCAGATAAATGAAAAAGATAATAATTACTGTTAAATTATTGTTACTACAATGATTGATGATGATTGTTAATCTGATTATTAATTGACTAATCTTTTTATTGTATCTGTTTGTGTTGCATGGATGTTGGTATATCTGGTATGCTAAAAAGCTGAATGAGACTTTTAAAATGAATGTGTTCAGTGGAGAGGGAGTAGCCCTGGGTAATGCTAGGCTCTGGGTTCTGGGCTCATTTCTCTCTCTCTCTAATTTCCCATAGATCTGCAGTTTGGGGGAACACCAGCCAAAAAGTAAGTGTCTTCCTTGTGGAAGATGAGTGTGCCATTTTGTACCTGTATGTAGAGACATTGAAGTGGTGGATATTATCCGCCGCTGTAGCCTGCTCTTGTCGGCCTGGGTTGTTTGGTTAATTGGCCTCTGGGCTTTGCGTGGTGCATTTTGTTGTTTGGTGCGCCCACGTTCAGACCCGACATGCAGTGGACCCAGCAGGGCGAGAAGAAGCTGACCGGAGGCACCAACTGGCAGTCTAAGACCATGAGCACCACCACGGCCTGGAACCCGGGGCCCATGGGCCCCACGCCTATGCCTGTGCCACACATGGTGAGATGTGCACACATGCACGCCCACACACTCACACACACACACACACACACAAAAACGTGCATGCGCACACCCACAGGCACGTGTGCACACTCATGCATATCCATGCACACGCATGCATAGATACCTGCTAAGATGATACAGCCAGCTACAGAGCCTTGTTAGCTACCTTCATAGCTAAAAAAGCTACATACGTGAGGCTATTAACTAACATACCAGTAAGTTGTTACATACGCGTGCGCAAAACAACGTACCAAAGTGCACAATCATGTGTTGGTCTTGTGTCCAATAAGGGGTCGATATGTCCAAATGACACCTGAACTGTAAACAGATTAATGCAAATTTTTGCAGCGTTGTTGTACAGGACCGGACTCCAGTAGTAATCTGTAACACGCAGACTTTTTGCCTGCAAAGTACAGCTGACAGATGTTTGCCTTCATGCCAGTCTCCTGTTTATTCGCGTACCCCCAACACCTCGTTCGACCCGTTCCAAGGGCAGTTTCGGCTAACGGCTCCTTAATTAGAATGCGTGCTGCGCGCTTCAGTCCATTACCCGCGCCTGATGGAAGTGTCTGCCTGGGAGCCAGGCAAAGCCAGCGTTTCAAAGCCCGCCCCAGCGGCCGGTCCGTGGGACGCGGCCGCGTGGCTTTTCATGTCTCCCCGTCCTGTCACTTAATTGGCAGGACTTTTTTGGGTTGTTTTTTTCTTTTTAACTGCAGCAGCAGCAGCAGCGGCGGCGCCTTGAATACTGACCTTGCTGCTTCGGCGCTGTGCGTACGGGGCTGGCTCTCGCTCGCCCCGTTTGATTCTGTCACTAACCCCAGGCTTCCTCTCTCTCTCTCTCGCTGTCTTGCCCTTTGCTCAACTTCCTGTGCGGTTGTCACTTACTCATCCTGTGTGTGTGTGTGTGTGTCCTTTTCTGATTTCTTCACCTCCCTTGTTGTTCTCTTTCTCTCTCTCTGTCTCTCTCTGTCTCTCCCTCCTTTTTTTGCCTAACCCTGCAGAATGGAATGTTCTATACTGGTTATGTAAGTACTCGCTTGTTAAGAAAGCATTCTATTACGATCCCCGAGAGTTGTCGAGTGTCACCCGATCCAATGTCGACCTTCCTGTTTGGCGTGTTTGAGATTTCCATGTGACTCTTTGTTTTTTTTTTTTGGCTGTGCCGCGCGTAGTTCGGCTGTGCGGACCCTAAACGGGCCGCACACTGCGGCGGTGGGGTGCCATTCCGTGTCTGTTCGTGCATGTCCTGAGTGTGAGCCTCCTTTGACAGCAGTATCGCTGATGTCACCCTATGGGATTCACCTTCAGTTCGCCCGACTTCTCTGCACGCCTAGGGCTCACAGGGCTGTGTCTAACTGTCTGCCTGCCTACCAGGTACTCTGTGCACAAGCCTGTGGGAAGGCCTTGGACAGAGGAACCCAGGCAACAGTTATGCAAAGTGAACCTCTCTTATTGAAATTGGGATTTTTTAAATTCTCCTGCTGAATCTTTTCTGGATACACAGTTTTGCGGTGTCTTATCAGGAAGAGTAGGCCTCTTAAGTCTGGCTTCGGCCTCTCGGTGCGTGCTGTGGTCAGTAGACTTCTTGATGAAGGCAATCCTCCTCCTCCTCACTGTTTTCTCTCTCCGTCCCGCCCCCTCCCCAGGCTCCTGCTCCGATGGCTTTTCCCATAGCGACACCTCAAGTGCCTGTGTATGGAATGGTGAGCATCGCTTCTGACCTCTGACCTTTGACCTTTGACCTTCACCCCCTGTGAGAAACCCTGGTTTAAATGTGTATATAGTACTACAGTATGAAACTGTACAGCCGCTTTATACAATATGTACATACTTCCCCTCAATGGACTCTTTCTGAATAATAATAATCATAATCATCATCATCACCACCATAATTATAATAGTAATTGTAATGGATTGTGTTCAGATAGAATAATTATAATAATGGTAATAGATAGATGGTATTTGTATGGCTCATTTCCTCTCGTGATCTGTAAAAGCGCTTCTCAGTGGAGTGAGGAAGCTGCTGTCGGTGCGCAGTGCTCGGGTTGCCAGGTTTCGGGCCTCTCCTGCGGCCTTGCGTCATCTCGCTGATGGCAGTTTGTCAGCCGCTCTTCCTCCCGCCTCCTCAGGTTCCGCCTCAGATGGGGCAGATGGGCGGGGTCCAGATGATGGCGCCGCAGCCGATGATGTACAACCAGCCTGTTCTCAGACCCACCAACCCCTTCGCCCCCATCCCCGGAGCGCAGGTACCCCTTTCACCCCTGCCGCTGCACCCCAAATCTGCCTCCTCACCTGTCCTGGCTCAAATAACTATTTAGACCTCCCTAAAATTCCTACTCGTGACTGCCAGCTTTGAACAAAATCTCTAGTTTCACTTGTATTCACAACTGTTACTATTATTTAACCTTTTGAAGAGTCCGTTTTTAGAATGCTTTTTTTTCAGAATCCTAAGTCAGTGTTCTAGAACTCCATTGCTAACAATTACCAGTAGTGATTGCAACGTCATCCGAATGTTCAGTTAAGAATCACATATTTGTGATCTTGCACATTAAAGGGTTAATATGATTGTACGTTATTAGTATTATCGGTTACTGTAAGAGATCACTGAAGGGTTTACCAGTTCTCTGCTCTGGGGATAGCTGAAAATCAGCCGTCTTTGTAAACATGGTAATTGATGGCCAAGTGCTTGGAATTATGGACGTAATGCATAAAGCATACAAGCAGTTGGCCACATTAAACTTACATTTGATATAAAAAAATGTATTAAGAAAATGATACAGGGGTTGCCACAGAAGCCCAGCTCAGCTATTATTTAAACAGCCCTATTCTGCATTATTACAATAAACACTGACTGAATGCAATCCAGCCATCAGTGAAGTCAGACTTGATTATATGTTTACTCTGTAATGGGCATTTCGGGGGTGCTTTCTGTGCGGGGGAGAATATCAGCAGTTTACCTCCTGCTTTCCTTAAGGCTTTACCTGCGTGTGTAACTGGCGCCCGGGGGTAGGGAGGTGGAGGAGGCGCAGGTGCGCGCTGCGCGGGAGGTGAAAGGGGAGGTGCTAACGCGAGCCGCGGGGCGGGAGGGAGCGGCCGCGCTGCAGCCGGGCGCCATGGTAACGACCCGCGCGCGGCGGGGTTTACGAGCGTCCGCTGCTGACGGCGCGGCGCTCCCCGTTTCTCACGGGCCCGCCCCGGGGTGCTTCCAGAACTCTCCGCTCCCGCGCGGCTCTGACGCGCTGCTGCTGCTGCTGCAGCCTCCGTCAGCGCGAGGAGAACGCGTCACGCCTGTCCCGTGAGCGGGGTCCCCGGGCGAAAGATGGAGGAAGACGAGCTGTTTCCATTTCCATCTTAACGGACCTGCGTCGGGCAGCCCGTCCTGCAGCTGCTTAAAACACAGCACAGAAACGCGCGGCATTGAGGACAGCGTCAATAATACATGTGGAGACGCAATAAACATGAATAAGTGAAGCGGCAGAGGAGCTGTTGGGTCGGCCCGCGGAGTCGATTGGGGACAGGGCTTTCGTAGGAAATAGCAGGTGGGGACAGTGACCTCACACAGTGAGAAGGCGGGTAAACTCCTCCCTCCCCCTGGGAGATTCTATAGCCAATCAAATAGCTTAGAAATACTGGGCAGCAGTATCTGGAGATAGCAAGCTTTTGAATTTTCAAGCCTTATCTTTTATTTCCGGTCTTATATCTTTCAATATCTTAGCAGTCGTTATATTCTGTATTAGTTTTAACATGTTTAAAAAAAAAATTAAAAAAAATCTGTTGTGTGGCAAAAGAAGTCTGATAATTGACCTGCGCCTTTACTGTCTTCGTCTTTGCAGATGCAGTTCATGTAGTAACCAGCAAGGGACTAGAACACCGGACGCAATGGCAGAGTCCAACCAGGAGGAGCGAAGAGAGACAGAAACGAGACGGCAAGACTTGACACCAAATACAGGGGAGGGAAAGAGAAGACGAGCGTGCGCTGAGGAAGACTGGCTCGTGCCGCGCCCGCTCACTTCCTGTGTCTGAAACAGCTCCTCCCACCCACACGCCCAGCTCACGCCGCGCCCCCTCTGCCCACAGTCACATGACCCCATACTCGCTTTTCATTTCCAACTAATTCGGGATTATTATTTTTTTAACATTTTATAGAAAAGGGGCATGATAGGCTAGGTGGCACTGATCGCCACTGAGCAGTATATATAGATATATATATATATTTAAAGTTTGTGGTGATTTTATGTCCTGGTTTAGTGTTCTGTTTTAGGTTTGGGGTTGGGTCATTAGGTCACTTCTGGTTCCTGTGGATGAATCTGTTACAGCAGTATTGGTGCTTTTGAGGAGGTAGAGGGGTGTAACAGCGCCCAAAGCTCTTAGTGGGGCCTACCAGGGAGGCCTGCCTGCTCTGTGTGCAAGTCTTGTCCACGAGGATCCAGTTTTGGCCGGCTTTGTCGGCCTCTTTTGAAACCTTTGCTATTTTGTTTCCCACGTCCAGACTACAGAATTGATTCTGAAAGTAAAGAGTAAATGTTAATGTTGATGAAATGAGTGTTTGTTTGTTTTTTAAGGTCAGTTGTTGTCGGGAAAGGGCTATCAAGAGTTGGCACACTGTTTCCTCAAAGCACTTGAGCTAGACTATGTTAACCTCTCTGAGGACCATTTAGAGTTACTAAAATGTGGGATTAAAAAAAAAGAAAAGTGTTTTGACACGCGTTTCTTTGTTACTGAGGTGTCACTTTTAGTTTTAGGTTTGCCCCGGAATCTCCTAAAATATAAAATATTTTTTTAGTTGGTCATTTTTTTGCCCCCATTTCCGTTCCCATCCTGCCCCACAGGAAGTGGCGGCGGCGTTTGCTGCGGCTCGCGTGATTGGTTGAGGGGCGGCTGTTTCAGACAAACGTCAGAGCGCTCGCGGTGGGAGAACGCCGCCCGCGGACGACACCAAGACCCGCTCTCCTCCTCTTTCTCTGCTCGCCATCTCCGCCTCTGGAAAAGAGACTCCGAAATATGATGTCATTCCCTTTCTTGTGCTCTGTTGTAGCTTGTAAATAATGTTCTTCCTACATGCCTGGAACATGGAACCCCTCACCCCTGTGCCTGCCCCCCACCCTTACCCCTCCCTGTCTTTTTTAAGGCTCGCCAAGTTCACCTTTCCGTACTAAATTAGCATTTTCTACGAGGTTTATTTGTGTATTGGTTCTTCAGAAAGGAAGTGGTGAAGGTGTCCTTGAATTAATTTTTATTTTTTATAGCCAAAGCTTCAGTTTTTGCAGCGTAGAGTCTCCCCCCCCTCCCCCCCCTCTCAGAAGCTTAGCAGCAGTCCAGAGTGGTCCAGATAATGGATTTTGTTACTTTTATTTTTTCAGGTTTTCTTGTGCTTTGATTAGCATGTTGTTGCCTGGACAACGCCTGTTTGGCAGGCACCAGGCCCTTGAGCCACGACAGGTTTCCCCGGGTCTGCATAGCAGCCCAGCTGATGTAACCGCCACGTTGTTGTCTGGATACGAGGCTCTGATCAGTCCCTCAAGTAGCTTTTTGAAACAAAAGTGACTTTTTTGTTTTGCTTCTCCCGTTCCCTCAAGTGTCCTGCTTGATAGGGAGGGGGGGGGTATTTTTTGCACACTGACCGAGGTGATTTTTTATGAAATGTCAGAGACACCCCATCACTGTGTAAAGAGAGGGAGCAGGGTGCACATATACTGAGGGGGGGGGCCTTGTTATATTACTGGTGTTGTCTTTGGAGGGTGGGGAGGGTGGGGAGGGTGGGGGGGGAGGGGTAATCTGGGGGCACTGGTGGGCTAGGAGGTGGGTGATGGTCTGTTTGTGCTGGTGGGTGTTCATGTTGTTGTCCTTGATGTCTAAGAGACATTATAGATCGTGTGTGAGACAGCATCTCTGTACAGCATTTAGCACAAAATTGAAAAACATCAAGGTAGTCAAATAAATGATGTAACAAAAACTGCACAAAACTGAAATGCCAATAGCTGGAATGTAGTGGGAGTGAGGGTAGAGAAATATTTTATTTTAGGTAGTATAATGACCCTAAGAATTGTTTGGTTTTCAAAAGAACACACATTCTATCCTTTTCTTTTTGTGAATTTACTTAAGAATTGACTATCCTGTCGGTCGAAAGACCAGTAGAATACAAAAAAACAGGGTAACGCCCCCTTCCCCCTCCCGAGTGAGATTTCTGCACCCCAGTGTGTCCTGGCCTGGGCAGATTTCACCCTTTTCCCCCCTCGCTCTCGTGGCCAGTCGTAGTTCCCGGTGAGTAGTCCTGTGCTGTAACGTGTCTGACCTGTCCGTCTGTCCGGTAGATTAGTTCCACTCCAGCCCGATTGGCTACTCAGGACCATTCTGTTCCGTGATTGGCTGTGGCTCTGCAACCCTGGAGCCACTCAGATCACTTCTGTGCGTGTTTCCCGCCAAACGTTTTCTCACCATGAATGTTTCTGCTGTTATGAATCCTGTTCTAAACAGGAAGTAAGAGACCAGTTCTGTCGTGTTCACTCTTGTGCTCCACTCAATGTGTCGGTGTATGCCCTCGGTAGATGATAAAAGTTTCACGCGGTAAAGATTTAATCTTTTATTTTCTTTTTGTGGCTTTGGCAGAGGGTGAGTATAGGCGTTTGTGGACAGTCCTAGCGCTTCACCAGGGGGGGTAAAATGGCCGACAGCCGCTGGAGAGGAATGGCCAAATTTTTCCACAAAGCTCCTCTATAAAGTATGCAAACTGCAATCAGATTTTGGGGTGTTAAAACACAGAGGTTGATTAGCACAGCTCTTCACGCCTTTTATTCCCGATCAGTCCCTTTTTATACCTATATATAGTCAGTCTTTTGCATGGATTCCAGTCCTACTGTTGTGGAGGAACTTGGTGTTCAGTGAAAAAGGATTTGGGGTGATGGGGAGGGGAGGGAGGGAGGAGGGGTCAGAAAGAAAGAGAGAGGGGAGGGGGGAGAAGGAGAGAGAGAGAGAGACCAGGAAAGAGTCATGGCTTGGAAACTCCTTTCTCTGGCTGCATGGTTATGTGTTGTGTTGTTTCCCCTTTAAAAGCATGAGCTTGAATGTCGTGAAGTTGATCAAGTGTGTGGGGCGGTCGTCCTGTTTTTGGGGAGCTGAAGAGACTGCTGAGACGTGGAGGCGAGACTCAAAAGAACAGCTAGGCCAAGCATGGTAGTCTTTGCCCTTGCGCAAGTAGTCGCCGTTTTAAGGGAGGTTTTTCTGACTGGGCAGTTAACTGTCCACTCATCAGACTCTGCACCCTGATGTCACCCGTCACCGAACCTGTAATATATGCATACACAGTACAGTACTCGCAGCTGACAGACCTGAGGTGAAGCCACACCAGTGTTTCCAAAGATGACATCCGTCCTCATCTTGTCGCAGGAGCTTGTTTCCGTACTCGCCTCTCTGGCGCCCTCTGTTGGTGACTGCGTGTCCTTCACGCGTCCGCCAGTCGTCTGGGTTTTTCCGTTCTAGCCTGTTACTCGTTACCATTGCTGCACTTCTTAGCCTGATTTCCACTGCAAGACCTTAGCGCTGGCTGCGGGTGGGCAGCGGGTGGTGACCTGATTCAGTTCGTAATGTGACATTTTTGGAGCCAGTTGGAAGACCTGTACTTGAATGCATGGGGATGTGAATAGTGCACAACTGTGCCCTGCCTCTCTGTCGTCAGGGAATATTAGAATGAGAATGGAATTGTTTGTTTTTGGGCACTCATTTTGTAAGTGTTTATGTCAAATTGTATGCACATTTGTCATTTTTTTCGCAAGTTTTTTTTTTTTTTTTTTTGCTCTTCCGTTTGCCTTGCATATTCAGTTTGTATCCATACTCTACAATGCATTGTTTTATCTTTTATTTTATGGACGCAAGATATATTTGCATAATATATATATATACACATACTCATACGCACGCTAACATGCACGCACATACACACACACACACACACACACACACACACAAACATACTCTCTCACACACAAACACACACACATGCACTCATGCACACTCACACACACACGCACACACTGAAAAACCATTTATTTGTATTTCACTGAAGGGTGAAGAAGACTTCTGCTTGGTTCAGTTCATCTTTGATGCCAAATGATTTCCTCTGTTTGTGGTGAATTTAAAGTCAGACCCAGACCGTCCAAAGGTTTATTTTTTTTTCCTTTTGTACATTTTTTATTTATAAAAGCAGAATATCAGGATTTAAATTAGCATACAAAAACATTACAGAAAATCATGGGCTTTTATTTTCTATGCATAAATATTTCATACGGGGTCACATACAGTTTTGTTTTTTGGAAAAAACTATAAATAAAAAAAGTCATTTGCCGTTCCTAAATTGGGTGTTGTTTGTATTTCCTTGGCTGCAGCCCATCTCCCTCTACAGGACACTAACATTTGAAAGTGAAGCATGAAGGCATGAAGGACAGTGTGTTAGCAGGCACGATGCATCATCACAGCAGGGAGTCTGGGAGATGTAGTCCCAAGAGGGTCTTGACATGGTGATGTTTTAACTGGCAGTACATACTCATGCCTTGGTCTGTAGATACAGACTGCCTGTGGGTTTGGCTTAGGGGCTTTTGGAAGACAGTGCATGTTTTCTTAAAACACTTCGCAGACGACGTACAGCACTGTTCTTAGTGTGCCTCCTGTAATTAAATGTTTCATTTTTGTTATTACCTATATTGCATGAAGGAATGTTGGGTAGATTGTTATTAGGTAAAACCAAGTTGGTTTGGAGACCTGGTTTCAACCGGAAGGAAATATTTGATGAACACTTAAATATTCAGTTCACTGTGGATCCAACAATATGGCCTCCTCATCATTAAAGCACTAACCCCCCACCCTCTCTCCCCCCCCCCCAAATGACACAGACCTTGTCTTTACATATTCCCTCCTGCTGTTCCCTCTAATGGAAAATCTTCGCCAGGTGTCTGAGGAGCTGAATCAAATTATTTTTAAATGCTTTAAGCCTTCAGGCCATTAAAACCCTGCAGGTTACTCATCATTTTAATTCTACACAACATTCAGAGCAAAATTCTTAAGCGTTGATTGCGTGTTTCGGTTTGTAACATTTAGTCCCAAATTCTCAGGCAGCCGCGGGAGCATTTTCAGCGTTGCACAGGCACCTAAAGAGTTAAAGCAGCGCATGTCCATATATGACCCTGATCAGGAGAGGCGGGCTCACCTGCGCTGGACTGAAGCGCGTGGACTCGTGTCCCTGGCTGTCCGCTGCTCTTTCCTGCTCCAGGCCTTCTCCTCTCTCCTTCCTGCCCTGCTAGCAGTGTGCTATAAAAGCACCTCCCCATGAGACCTCCACTGTCCTCTTGCACACATTCCACCCTTCCCTTTAACCCTTAAAGGGGCAGCCTCAGTTTGTTGACTCTGTTTAACAACCAAGCGCTACCGTAAATGTTGTTCACCTTGTACCCTTCTAATCCGTTGAATTGTGAGATCACACGTGATTAGAATATTCTTAACTGAACATTCTAATTCTGAGGAACAATCACTGCTGGTAATTGAAAGTAGTGTTCTAGAATACAGGCTTAGCATTTTGAAAGAACATTCCAAAAAAACCAAAGAGGCAAAGAGGATTTAATTGTTAGGGGGCACATTTTTGTGGGCACTCTTGACGTCAACCCTTCTACTTCATGGAAACTTGCAAAAACTTGCTAATATATCAGTAGAGCGTATTGGTGTCTTCACTGCACTAGGAGCATGTTCCGGAAAGGCCACAATTGCCTGAAACGTTAAGCTTTCCTCAGCACTGTCTGATTCAGGAAGGTCAATACAGACAGACTTCCTTTTGTATAATATTTGCTGTATCAGACTTTACTGAATATTTTCCTGAAGGAAAACATTCCATTGACTTCTTGGCAATGACTGCAACGGGCATATAAAACCAATTGTAAAGTGATATTCCTGATTTCAAAAATATGTAATTTGTTGCCACTTGTGTAATTAATGTTTTGTAATATTACAGTGTCATTATTATTCCATTCAATTATACAATACACCAGCAGGACAGGATAATCAACACCCCCTCCCCCACTTCCCTGCAAGTGTTGGAGTACAATTGCCATGGCAACTCCAAACATGCAAGAATGAAAGTGTGAATGTAAGTGTGATAATTACCCCTCACATATAGCACAGGTTTTAA
Organism: Anguilla anguilla; assembly: GCF_013347855.1. Taxonomy (NCBI): domain Eukaryota; kingdom Metazoa; phylum Chordata; class Actinopteri; order Anguilliformes; family Anguillidae; genus Anguilla; species Anguilla anguilla. Next base: position 12,757,176 of record NC_049203.1, read on the forward strand.
GCCCAGAGTCAGATGTCAGGTTTCCTCTTACGACAGCAGTATAAAAATACTATCTTTCATGACCGAGTAAGCCTTGCACTGCAAACGGACAGGCCTTCAAAAAAATTTTTTTAAATGTTGGAAAAAAGTAAATGCTGTATTGATGCCAGTGTTGGGCTCAGTTCCATTTCAGTTCAATCAATTCAGGAATTGCCTATAATGTTACGTGAGGATTTATTCAATCGATGAATCAAATGTACTTCCTGAATCGACAGTACTCTGATACTCAGTACTCTGGCGGTATCCCCATGTGTATGCCAGTATATGGCTATTTGCCATTATTGGATTATTTTGTGTAGTACCTCCTCCCTATACGTCCCATATGCTATATCTAAGTAACTTTAGCACAGATGCTGTCCTCCAGCACTGATCCTAGATCAGTTATAATAAGCTGTATTAAATAATTGCTGGGACTGGTGTAAGGGTGGAGCAGATTCTGTGTCATTTTTCAGACACAGAATGTAGCTTTAGTGCTGTCCTTAACCAAGTTGTGGTTAAAAGGAATGTCAGGCCCTCAAGATAAGCTCTGACAGCTGTGCAGAGAGAGGCTATTTATATGCTTCATTGAGTGGTGCTTTGTGGATCCCCCCTGTCTCTCCCACTCCTCTTTACTACGTCAGATAGAGTTGCTCCTTCTGGACGTTTCTTCTACTCTCTCTCTGAGTGACAGAAAGTTCTGGGAAAGTTAGAAGGTGGTGCCAGTCTCTAAATAAGGGTCCGCTCTCTAGGGAAGAGGCGAGAAACAGGGGAAGAGCTTCTACAAGCGAGAAAGCGGAGGGAACGTCCTTGCTTGCGACAGGCTCAACATGGCTCTGCTGTGTTACAACAAGGGCTGCGGGAACAAATTTGACGAGGCCAAGAACTCTGATGGTAAGACTTCTACTTCTACTTTCTCCTCCGTCTGTAACGAATCACGAAAAGCAACGGTTGCTGCGGGAATGACAGATGCGATTAATTGAAACTGGAGAATGTGGTTAACCCTGCTGTCTAGCTGCCATGTTAAATTGCGCTGTGGTTGCATCACAGTTGGTTCTGAGAGTAGGTGCAGTGCTCTGAACGAGTGCCGCTGGTAGCAGAGAGGTTTGAGCACATGGCAGAGTGGGCCCCGTTTCTGCATTCTCTCCCGGTTTGGCGTGGAGCACTTTAGATTATTAGCGATAAATAATTGAACGGCTTTCCTAGAATCGCTGGGCCTGCCACAGTAGCCCCTGCTGGGACTAGCCTGCAGACGTGTGCGGGCAGGTGTCCACTGTAACAGGTGTGTGCTCAGCTGTAGCGGCAGCAGGGCTAGGGTCATTTTAATAGGAATTAAGCTGTCATATCATACAATTCATATTAAATGAAGAGTAGCACTCAAAGCTTTGGGATTGAGGCTGGCTTGATGTTTTTCATTTTAAATGTGTGTAATGCCACTCGCTACATTTGATAATTTCAATTGCTAGTCACACAAGCCAAAGACAAAATCTCTTACTGGATTACTTGTTTGTGGTTTCTAGTATACTATCAATATTTTGTTATAGTGAACACTTTTCTTTTAAATGTATACAGTAAACAACCCAACAAAAAAACCTGTGAGTACATTGTTGCATTAAATTAAAGAAGCATCATACATAGCTGTAAATGTTCAAATATTCATAACACTATCTGACAGAATGGTTTAAAATAGATGAGTGAAAATCAAAATGTGCTATTCATTGCTACGTTGAAAAAATAATATTTACTTATATTTACTTATTGCTAAGAATTACATGGCTCCTATCGTATGCCAAGACATTTGTTTTTCTATTTTTAAGGAGTGAACTCTGTCTGAGGAAAAAATAGTTTCCATTTGAATATGAAAGAGGCCCGAACATGTTCAGTGTGAATTATGGGAATGGTGTTTTCAGAGAAGGTCGCACAAATTTGCAATGAACTAAAATAAAAAATCTGAAATAAAATCATAGAACTGGAACAGATTAGTTTTCGGAAATGAAACTGAAGGAAATTCATATGCTGGAGGAAGTTTAGTGGAACTAATCCCAAGTCTGAAGAGCTGGGAATGCGATTGAACGTCTGGTTGTGTTCGCGCAGTGTGGTAAAAACAGGGACGCAGCATGGATCGTGTGCTGTGTGTGTTGGAAGCCATGATGGAGAAGCTGAATATCTGAGGAGTGGGGGAGTGTCAAGTGACAAGGGACAGGAGGGGTAAACGCAGCTTCTTCCCCTGCAACTGCCACCTTTTGTCTTGAGTGGCATTTCCCCATCCCCCGCTGTGAGGAGGGCAGGGCTTTGGGGGTTCTCCTTAATGATTGGCTGATTGGAGCACAGCATTTACTCTGGCTGTTTGGAAAGAAAAGGTAGACGAGGTCGAAGAGACTAATTTTAGGGAGTCACACGCACACATCTGGTGACCTTACTCTGTCCCTGTCCCTCTCTTTCTCCCACATCTCTCCTCTCCTCTCCTGTCCTTTCTCCCTCTCCTCCGGCGCCTCCTTTTCTATTAACCTTTTTTGTCTCTCTTGTTCCCGCAGGGGTCTGTCTGTATCACCCTGGGGTGCCGATCTTCCACGATGCGCTGAAGGTGTGTGAGAATCTTACTACACCCTGGACGCTCAAACCCACAAACCCATAACCTCATACACACACACGGACGCGCAAACCCACAACCACACACAAATGCCCAACACCACAAACCCATAACCACACATGAATGCACAACCCCACAAATCCATTACCTCACCGGAACACACAAATGCACAAACCCAAAACCCCACATGAACACACAAACCCACAAACCCATAACCACACATGAACACACAAACACACAAACCTCACACAAATGATAATTGGCAAAAGCTCGAATGTATACAATACTTATAAGAAAAGAGAGTCCTGATTATTGTCACAGGCTAACCTTCCACACATGCATGCGCGCACACACCCTATTGATTATTTAGCCAATGCTAATCAATATCTGTGTCCTCCAGGGTTGGTCATGCTGCAAGAAGAGGACCACAGACTTCTCAGAATTTCTCTCAATCCAGGTAACCAAGAGTTACCATTTGCTAAAGTACCACATCAGTGTACGATAGCTCCCAGAAATAATGCGGTGCAATGGGTTAAGTCTTTTGCTTCATTTTTTAATGTGTTACCATGGCACCGTTTTGCCAGAGGCTTTCTATCACGAGGGAGATGGCGTTACTTTCTGACTCACTTATGGAGGTCTGGCTGGCATATTAAACTTGTTGAGATCCATGTTACAGGTACATCTTTTGAGTCAGTGATACAGATTCACCCCTCTTAATACAAAGTCTAGAAACAGTGCCAGCTCGCATAGTATCTTTGTTACAATACATAGTCGCAAAGCATGAAATGTCTTCTTAAATTCAGTGGAGTGATCCTCTCAACCTGTAGAGCTACAGGAACTGCTGGTATTTGTTCTTATTTGTACTCAGCGCTTGATTGAACGATTGAAAGTTGATTGCACGCTTAACTCACTGGACCTGATTTCTTGGGCCTGAATGGGTTTGCTGCTTTTATCGTGAAAACAATAACCAGCAGGCTCTCCATGACTGGGGTGAGGATCATTGATTTGCCCATTCGCGGCACAGTAAAATCTCCATTTACATGCAGGTTTTCCCATAATGCTTTGTGAGCAGACTATTGACCTTTGACCCCCATGTTTCCCCCGCCCTCTGCGTCTCTCTGGGCCTCGCTCACGCCAGGGCTGCACCCGGGGTCGGCATAGCAACAAGAAGCCCGAGGAGCCCTTGCGCCCGGAGGTGACTTCAGAGAAGGGGGACGTGCAGTCTCACGGGGGGCAGGAGATCATCTACCGGGGCCCCAAATCTGCCGAGGCCCTGGAGAAGGAGAGGCCCAGGTACTGTGTGTGTGCGTGCGTGTGTGTCTGAGTGAGTGAGTGAGTGACCGAGAGTGGGTTTACATGTGTGTGTACAGTATGTGTGTGTCTGTCTAAAAAAGAATGTCTGCATGTATGTGTGTGTTTTTGTGTGTGTGTCTAAGAGAGGGAATGTCTGCCCATACAGGCATGTGTTTGTGTGAATTTGTGCGTGTCTGTCTTTGAGAGAGAATGTCTACCTGTTCGTGTGTGTGTTTGCATTCATTCATGTTGGTGTAAAAGTGTTTGTGTGATTGGTGAGAGTGATAGTATTTACCTTTGCCACACCATGTGAGAGAGGTGGAGGTGGCGTGCACTCTGACGGTGTTGTCTCCCTGTGTGCAGCCCAGATGAGCCCAAGTCCAAGCTTCCGGTGAAGGTGTCCCCCTCGCTGGCCCAGGTGCTGGAGAAGCTGGATATCAGCAACAAGGAGGAGGAGAAGAAGAAAGGTGAAGACCTGCTGACTGACTATACCTCCATCAAACAATATATTTCACACTCTCTACCTCCAACAAACAATATATACCACAGTCTTTTATATTTCATTATATTTTATACTCTTTACCTGCATTAAACATTATATTCCAGACTGTCTACCTTGAAATATTGTTCTGTACCTCAAACAAATATATTCCACATTCTTTGCATTTACCACACATTATAGTACTGTACCTGCACAAAATATCTCATTACGCACTCTGTACCTCCATAAATTGTAGCATTTCGTGCTGACACTCTCTCCCCACCTCTTTAGACACATTGCTGCAGTCCAGCAGCACATTGTCCATTATCCGACACCTCCCCACACACTAAACACGGCTTTGTGATCCGCCCACATTATCTCTGCCGACGGCGCATCTGGACCGTGAAAATGGTGCATGGGACTGAACAGCGTGCTTGCATGACCTCACTGAGTGAGGTCATTGACCAGTCCTCTCACGTAGCAGTAATTCCTCAGCACTGAGCCTGCCGCTCTAGAGCTCTATGAGAAGAGACATCCTGTTATCAGTATCTCATGATCCGTGGGCCATAATCTCACACTACTGTAACCCTGACAAGGCCGACGCTTTAACGTGTCACAAGTCTGCCCAATTCCAGGGTAACGCTTTCTCACCCCCTGACCTACGTGTCTCCCCCTGTAGAGAGTCAAGCTGTCATGCCAGGAACAAGGTGCAAGAACGCAGGGTGCAAAACGGTAGGTGTGCGCAGTTATGTGTGTGAATTTGCATTTTGTGTTGTGTGTGTCCCAGTAAGGCAGCTTCAAAGTGTTTTAAATCTTTTTATTTTTTATTTGTGGGGTCACTTAATGTCAAATTCCAAACAATCTTTTGATTTCCCCAGCACAGCCCTGAGCAAAGCCAGATTCCAGCTTATTTGTAAACTGGAAGTATATAACTGGTCCTTGAGCAGCCTGAGAAAATCATTACTTATTTATCCGCCGGCATGTCTAAAAATCACTTTGAGCTCAGCGGTAATTAGTGTGTCTTTGACCAGATAGAACCTTTTAAAGGCTTTCAGTAGGAGTATCGATTTATCTCCCTCTGCTGGCCACCAGAGTGATTGCATTGCCTGTGTTTTGCCTACGATGCAGTTTTGAAGCAGCCTGTAAAACTTGTGAAAGGACTGTGTATACGAATCAGGAACAACCTGGTCCCTTACAGCACCTGTGGGCATCACTGACCTGGGTCAGATGCATATTTGAAATTCATTAACACTTCAGATGCTGGAAAAATGAGAAAACACTCCTACAGATTCCTGGCCATTTTCAGCAAGACCTCTTAATAATTGAAATCTACAATCATTTGGAAGAAGAATTTTATTCTGAAATATCAGTAATCTGCAGAAATTTTCCTGATGAGTAGTTGATCCAGGTCTGGCCACCTTGTTGTGTTCTCCCCATTAAAGAGCTTGTTTTGGGCCTCAGGTTTATCGCTGTTGTGCCTCTTTGTGAGATGGATAGCTCAATCTGTGGCTGTGTGTTACCTTTGACCTCAGATGTACCAGGGCGCTGAGACGGACCTGGAGACCTGTACCTACCACCCGGGGGCTCCCGTATTTCACGAAGGGTGAGCTCACCACCTCCAGCTCTCCTTTCCCCTGCTCCCTCCCTTCCTCCTCCTTCCCCTCCCTCTCTCTCCCCTTCCTGCTTTCCCTTCCTCCTCCTTCATTCTGCAGCTGAAAAGCCAATAGCTTTATTTTTCCGTTAGGATTTGCACTTTAAATAATGGTCAGGCCTGCAGAAATCCAGACACCAATGGCACAAACTCAAAACATGCAGTAGTACATACAATAAAAAGGTGCACTGTATTTAGACAGGTGTGAAACATGGCAGTATTAGGCAAAAAAAAACCCTGTGGTGCAAAACCAATAAAACATGTAACTGTAAAAATATGTGATATGTGCACTGGAATGAAATGTCAAGATCCAGTAATGTAATACTGGTGTGAAAGCAATGGCTCTATAATAGTGGTAGGGTTTAAACACAGAGGCAGTGTTTAAATGCAGTGGCAGCTGCATCCTGCGTTTCCCTCCACATTTAAAGCGAATAAACATGGCGGTTTTAATGTGAGACTGACATACGCCACCAGGCTTTTTCTCAAAAGCTCTGCTCTGTGAATTACGGAAGATAAACAAACTGAAGGGCCCTTGAGCTCCAGTAGGAGTGTAGAATGTGTCACGGCACTTTTCTGACATACATAAACCTTTCAGATATAAGTACTGGAACTGCTGCCACATACAAACCCTGGACTTCAATGCCTTCCTGGACCAGAAAGGCTGCACCACGGGCAAACATCGCTGGATCCCCAAGCAGGTATGACCGCCGCGCACCCGCGCATGCCTGTGCGCCCCAGTCCACTGCCACGCACACCTGCAGCTCGGCCAGGTGTTGAGAAATGGGCCCTGTCGCATGTTCCAAGGAGCACAGGCCAGGGTCAGATGACATGCATCACTGTTACTGACTACACGTCTGGTCACCTGACCTCATAGAGCAGACAGTGTTGTTTTAGAACTTTACCTGGTGTGCCACATCCAGTCTAATGCTATGGGTTACAGGAAGGATTTGATGAAACTGTAAACTTTTTAAAGCTTGGACTACCACATCATATTTGCATGTTTCAGGGAGCTGTGATGTTTAAATGAAAACTCTCATGCATGGGGTAGCCTACCCCATAGAGCTGTTAGCTTCTGTTCTCATCTTGAAATAAATAACCATTTAATACCCATAAACCAGGGGAGGGGAGTTAACTGCTTTGATCAGTGTGTTCAGTTAGAGCTGTAGATTACACAGTCGCAGTGACTCTCCAGGACCAGGGCTGTGGGTCCCTGCTCTTGTTGTATGGAATGATGCTGAACTCAATGCCCTCACTGACTTCAGGACAAGAAGAACGTGGCCTGCAGGCACGACTGGCACCAGACTGGCACGCAGGTGGTAGTCACAGTCTACGCCAAGAACTCCATCCCCGAGCATTCATATGTGGAGACCAATCGCACTGTGGTGAGTGACATCATCAATGACATCATCAGTGACACACGGGTCACTCTCTGTATGGCGCACATGCTCGTCGTTATTCTCAGCTGACCTCTGACTGGTGCCATGGTGATATTCAGGTTCGCTCTGTGAGCCCATTACATTTTTCATTTTATGCATTTATCAGACTCCATGATTGTCAACTTAAAAAAAAAAACACAATTTACTGAAGGGTTATACCTCAATCGCCCTGCTTAGGGTACAAGGTAGTGGCCCACCTGAGAAATGAACCAAATTCTATAGCTGTTACTGTAATATACTAGGTTACTGCCCTGTCGAAGGACTGATCTGAGATCTGTCTTCCTTGGAAAGGGTCGTGGCACCAGTGTGGATAGGCCACATGTGCTGTGAGATGCTTTGTGTGAGTTTGTGTGAGTTGCACTCTCTTGTGAAACCGTCTCAGTTGTTCTCCTTTTCTCTCTTTCCTCTATATTGCTTGTAGCTGACGACACACATCCAGTTTGACAACAACAAGGTTTTCCACAGAGACTTCCATCTCTGGGGGGTAAGTCTTCATCCCTAAACCTCGCTCTCCCCTTCTCTCTACCTCCTTGTAACCATGAAAGAACGACAGTAATCATTCTTCCAGCCCCTCAACTAAAACTAAAAGAGATTTCCTGTAAAGGTACCCAGGCTCTGGTGTAGCCTTCAAGATAAGATCAGGGCTACAGAAACTGTTCAATCCATTAGAACTCATCTAAGGACCAATTTCCTTAAACTTTTTGTAGCCTCGTCAATTTTTCCTCTTTGCCTCCCAAAATTTGTCTTGTTTAGTCATTTTAGTTTTTACAGTCATTAATTTCTGCCTGGCTAGATTTTTATGAACTTTTCATTCATTTCGTTGTAACGCGTGTCCTGGAGACCTGGTCCGAGTGATCTTTTTCACTTGTCCGCCCCCCTCCCTCCCTCCCCTCAGGTGGTGGACGTGGCCCAGAGCTCCGTGACCATGGTGCCGTCCAAGGTGGAGGTGGTCCTGCGGAAGGCCGACGCCGTGGCGTGGGGGCGGCTGGAGGACCCCCGCTTCAAGGCGGAGCCGCAGCCCGAGGCCCAGGAGGACGACGCCGTGGGAACAGAGGAGACGAGGCCCGACTGGGACATTTCCGACGACGACATCAGCGAATCCGACGAGGAGGAGGACCTCCCACCCCCCACCAGTGAAACCACTCCTCCCCAGTAGGGGGCAGTCTCCTTAACAGCCAGACTATTAGGTATTCTTATTGAAATTATCATTTAAACTTCAAATAGTCATTTATTGTGATCATGTGCATCTACACATAGCTAGATGTACCGCCAAGGTTCCCCCCTTTTTTGTTTATTTACTCACATATTAAAATTGCCAGAGAATTTTGCTGCAGCAGGACAAAATGTTGTATTCGAGGACAGAATGCTTTGTCACACTTTGTACCAACTCCCAGAGAATATCACAGAAAAACCTCAGAGATATGAATGCAGTCATTTGGAAAATGTTTGTAACTTTAAAAGTGGGGTAAAATACTGCAGTCATAACAATCAAATTCTTCATTAGAATTATTCTTACTTTGCAGTAGCCATATTTTTTAATAGGCTACTCCTCCTTTTTTTATTTTGGCCCTTTTTATGTCAGACACTCTTGATGTTCACATACTGAGGCCTATTTTTTTTTAGCAACGGTGCTTAGACATGCCCTTTTATCTAATGCACTGCCATCAGTTTTATTCAGTGATGTGTGGCTTGTTTCCTTTTAATCTTCATATCAGTGACAAGGAGCTTCATAATGAGTCCTTGTCTAGGCTGCTTTTGGTTTCATGTCCATTCAGTTGACCACAAGTCAAATGAATGGATATGGTTCACACCTCTGAGATTCTGCTGTATATGATCCAGATTGTTAGCAGGTATGACTTAGTGCAGACTATGGCTTGAAGTTCAAGTGCTACAACAAACACCAGAGCTGTGAAAATCACTGTTTTGGTATGATGTGAAGTCTAGACATTAATGCCCATGTGCATAAATGGCAAGAAATGTTTTCCTGTCTTAGGTTGCTTATTAAGTCTTAGGTTAAGCCAACATGCAATATAACTTTTTTGTTGTTGTTATATGTTATTTCTTATTACTGTTAAATAAAATGTTTTGGTTTTCTTATCAAAAAAAAAAAAAAAAAGAGACAAATTGCCATGCTGTCATCACGATTTTTTTTTTTTTCACGCGCGATGCGTTTAAATTTTTTTTTTTGCCAAGCTTTGCTCTCACATAATCTTGGGTACTATTACCTGATGCTGTTCCCAATTGGCATTGGAAATTCAAGCCACTGATCTATTATATAATGTTGGGTGTAACTAAGTGTGACCTGACTTTCCAGAAACTTAAGACAGAGAGGGGCAGAGGTCAAGACTAATTTGCAGGCTCTCTAATGAGGAACAGACCTACTTAGCGCTAGCTCTTGTCATGTTGAATGGTGTCACAAGATGGTGCTATTGGAGCTTGAACCGTGATGGAGAGAAGTGCCTTCGCCTCTGGCTGGTGCTGTCTGTACAGGTACACATAGGTGATTTAGATTAATTTTCTGTTACCCCAAATTTCACGGGGTAGCCGGCTGCTTACCTGCCAAACGTGCACTTGAATGAGAAACGTGTCCCCAAAGAAGAAACCAGAATGTTTAAACAAACAGAAGTCCGTCTTGTCACGTCTACAGAGACCTTAACGGCAGCCATTTAGAGAGAGAATATAGGGCATGCAACCATTTTAATAACCAGACCGAAAGCATAACTAATTTAGGCAACTACCAGCACCATAGAACATCACCTCAGATGTGCAGCCCTGTAAGACAATTTTGAATAATGGAATTGCACACTTGATTCAGACACACCCATAACAAACAATCTCCTCCCTTAATTTCACAAGTGAGTGCATTTATATTCACATCATCATCTATATCTGATTGGACTGGTCATATTGAAAAAAAACTTTCCAGTACTTACTGTCAAATCCTGTAAAATCCATTGAAACTTAACAATAGCAATTATATGCCACACACACACATAGCCACACAATTCAAACAGCAATGATAATACTTTATTTTTGCTTCATGTTGATGTTAACACTCCTGGGAATATGCTCTAGATTAGTAGCCAGGGAGAGGTACGTGGACCTTCTTGGTAATAAATTTAGGTAACTGACAGATGGCACCATGTATAAATAAAATGAATTTCACCGACTACAGTAAACAAATCTTCCAAGATGAATAATCACGCATGATAAATTAAATGTCTCCCATACCCTTCAAACTTATTTGCAAAAATGCTTAAATGCTTTATGGCTCTGGTATCTAGTATGGTACAATCTATTAGTCCTTAGGCGAAATGAATTTACTTCAGTGGTCCTGACAGCACGCTCCCCCAAAGGGATGAATTTCTGTTGTGCTCTATTGACACAACTCACATTGGTCAATAACTGGGGTTATGAGCAAAAGTAAAAAGAAGCATTATTCCCCCCCCCCCCCCTCCACCCACCCAACTGAGCAAATACCACTTACAACAGCTTTGATTGAATTTCACAAAATGATTTTTTTTTCTTCAAACATTGGACCTCAATTTACTTCACAATACAGCTTAAAATGACGAATATTATCATTTAATACTTTTTAAACAAACTCGTGCCACATAAAATCCTGGAGAGCTGCGGCGGCAGCCATCTTTCTCATTCTGAAGGGAACGTCGTTGCTCGGAACATATTTTACAGACATAATCGGTTATTTTTTGAAAGCAGCGTTGGGTTTCACTGTCCCTTTGGCTCATGACCATTACATCATTACTTTTATTTTTTTTTAATTCCCCCCTCCCCCCCTCCCCAACTTATTCTGTATATTGTTCATCATACATCTTGACTACACAGGATTCTGGGTAGCCACATCAAAATTCTATATTCACAAAATAAATACTGGTACATTACATAAATATTACTTTATCAATGCTGTTGGCAAAATTCAAATTATTGACAACTATGCATGATTCATCAAAACCACCATTAAATAAAAATTAAACAAACCTGAATAGTTAAACATCTGTGTACAGCGTTGGCATTTCAACATTCATTTATTTTGTACTAAATATCATTTGTTGATTCGACATAAATATGTGAGGTTGCCGTAACGTAAACAACTCAGAAGTTTTACAACCCACACTTTTAAGTCCGTGTTTCAGGTTTAAAGTGCAAGGCAATATAATCTTCTCTGAAATGTATGACGCACATTCTTCCAACATCTTAAACTGCTGCACTCAGTACAAACTTGGCACAAACATAACTACAGCTTTGAGAAAATAAAGCGCAAACTGTCACACAACTGTTAGTTATACAAGAACACCACATTGGCTATCGAAAGAAGAGTTTTCACACGCGCGCGCGCACACACACACACACACACACACACAGCAAGTGTGGAAGGCATGCAGGACACTGGCATAGAGGCATTAATATGTAACTGGCCATTTTTCACATATAATATGGGTCTAATTTAGCCACAACTGCATTCCTAAAGAAGTTCTTTTATACAGACATTTATACTGCCTCTCTTAGAAGGTCCCTACGCCAATGGAGAGAGACAGCCATTTTGTTTTTGTTCATTGTTTGTTCTTGTGGCAACGGTGGTGGGTAGGCCAAAGCGGACTTTCACCTTTAGATCTGTAAGTCTAGGTTTCACAAGAAAAAAAAAATACTACTTAAGTTGGCTGGCAAAGCCAAGAAAAATAAAATCGAAGGAAAGGAATAAAAAGATGAAAGTGTTCCAGGCAAGCGTGTGGCATTATTCAGGGACGGGAAGCTTGGCTCAGACAAAGCCCTCCTTTCACAACAGGCAGTTTTGACTTGATGGCGTTTGACACCTTTGCAGGCAGGAAGAGTTAACAGAAGATTCACGATTCGGACGCAAAGCCGCCGTCTGCGCCATCTTCCCGCCAGACCTTTTGAAGTGGGAAGGGCGGCCATGTTGCTCCAGTAGATCCACCCAGCCTAAGGGAAGACCACGCCCCCAACTCTCCACCCCTCTCTCCAGGGTGGGGGCTCAGCACTCCGCCCTCATGCACTCAATTCCCAGCGGTATCTGCTGCATCACATGACCCTCCTTTGATATCCCAGGTTCCTGAGGGGGACAGAAAAAATGATGACTCACAACTGCGCAAGGGAGAAGGCACTAAGTACTGATAACAGGACAGCAATAATGGGAAAGAAAATTACTTGTTAAAATCAAAACTTTTTCACTAAATTGTATTAAAATGGAAAATATAATTTCCCCATTTTTAGCATACATAGCTCATTTCCTGTGTTGTATATTTTATGCAGCCTTTTTATTATCATTTTTATTATGGGAGCCAATATTTCTGGACCTGCCCATATAGAAATTCAATCCAATATGACATGAAGACTAAGACAAGCTAGCAGCTGTTTTAGCTCCCGTACGCCATTTTAAAAACTTGAAACTTAAGTTGTTTGAGCTGGGTTTTCCCACGGTGGCAGAATACACCTCTCTGCCGCTCTAAACCGAGGAATCTATTGGACGTCCTCGAACAGGCTCCCAGCATCAGGCCGACAGGCGCTTTACCTGACAGGGAGCTGTTGGACTTCTGCTTGTGCAGCTTCTCTCTGTCCTTCTTCGTTTTGGGGATGATCTTCAGCTTCATGCTGCTGCTCTTGCTGCTGGTCCTGGGCGTGTCCTGGCGGAGGGGAGAGACAGAGAGGTGAGCAACGGCGTACTCTTCCTCCAGCCCGCAATAAAGCGACGCTCATTTCACACACGCTTGGATGCATGTGAAGACGCACACATACACATATACTTGCACAAGCACGCACCCACATTACAGACACAGGACACACGTGAGCTCACCTCCTCTGCGCAGTGCATGCTGGGACAGATCCAGTGAATGTCTGTCAGTTTCTGCAGCTCAGTGTTCAGGCTGCTGAGGGTAGAAAGTAGAGCTTCCTCCTCAGGAGGGTCCAGTTTCTAAAGGGGAGTAACCATAGACTGTATAAAAATAATAGGGAGTAACACACACACATTACACATACTCATGTACTCATACACACAGACTTCACGCTCATTTTATTAGCAGCACCCTCAGCAAGTGAGGAGTTGATATTACTGCCGCCCTGGCCCTGACTGACTCACTATAGGAGCAGAGCGTGCCTAGCAGGGGCTGACAAAGCAGGAACCCCGTGCTACTGATGTGAAGTAGTGCTCATTGCAACAGAAACAATCACATCACATGACCCCTTTGTCCAATCAGAGAGGGAGAGAGCAGGATGAGTAAGGGAGAGGGAGATGGAGGGCTGAGAGCTAAATTGAAAGAGGGAGTATGAGAGGAGAAAGATTGTGGGAGAAAGAAAGAAAGTACAAAAGAAAGAAAGAAAAGAAGAAGAAAGAAAGAGAAGCTCATTGTACCAGTAGCTTCCCATCCAGAAGCATCTGGGTCTCCAGGTGCAGGACTTTGGAGCTGTTGACAATTTCCACAGCGGTTGAGCGGCTGATGAACTGCAGGCACAAGGGAAAAGGCACAAATTTGAACATGTCATGAAGTGCACTCACATACATTCAGCTTCAGGAGAATTCTTAACATTCATACATTGCAAGCACTAGATTTCCTTTATGTTCTGCAAGTGAGAAAATAAAGGCGCCAGCCCTAACAGATAAAAGCCTTAATGTTCACTCCTTTTTACATATACAGACAGCTGAGCTGAAGGCAATGTATCTTCTTCCAGTAAAAATGCACGTTTTTTACATTTGGTACACTGCTAATATAGGCCTGCCATCTGCCTAAATCAAAGCAAATTGCCTGCTTTGAGCAATATTTGCCCATGAATAAAAACACTTTCCAAGAGCACACACTCGATTATAGCATCTGTCTGAAAGGTTTCAGGGAGAAAAAATACACAGGTATATATAAACACAGACATACACACAAACACACACACACACGACACACACACACACATGTTTGTATTGCTATACTTGTGAGGACTTCCCATTGACTTGCATTCATTCCGTAACCTCTAACCCTAACCCTAACCCCAACCACTACATGCCTAACCTTAACCCTAACCTTAACCTAATTGTAACCCTAACCCTAACCCTAAGTCCTAACCCTAAAACAGCCTCTTGAACTTGTGGGGACCAGCAAAAGGTCCCCACCTTGCGTAGTTTTCCTCATCTTTTCCTCATCTTTCTAACATTTCTAACACAAAGATAGTAAAACATGCCCTCACACTCACACTCACACACACACACTCACACACACACACACACACACACACACACACACACACACACACAGCGTTTAAGCTGCAATTTCCCTCCCTTCTCTGTGGGCGGTCCTCTCAGGGCGCTGTTGCGTAAGGGGCTTGAAATCAGCAGCGCGCGCGTGGAGACACCCACCGCCCCCACACCCGCTCCCCCCCCCCCCCCCCACCTCCGCAGCGCATGGTGCGCGGCCCTCGCAGCTAAGCAACACCGCGCAAACCGCGTGAACCCAGCCACCACTTCTGCCGCTCCCGACAAAAAGTCAGAACTGAGCGGGGAGAGTGGGAGGACGTCAGGAGCGGAGCGGAGCGGAGGAGGACGTACGGAGGGAGGGAGGGAGGGAGGGAGGGAAAGCTCACAGGTGTATAATGCTAACACACTCCTTTACAGAAACAGGACGTAGATTCACACTCCCATCTGCACGAGGCTGCTCATGTCTGTGGGAACCAGAGCGCACCAGACCAACGCCAGGGTTGCCACCCAACGCTGGGCCTACCGGTAAAAATGGCTGTGGTTTGGCATCACAAAATCTGGCATTCCTTTTGACATGTTAAACAAAAAAACAAAAAACAAAACCCTAAAGCTAACATATTTATCCAACTGGCGAACCAAGCAAAACCGCATTTCTCAGGCGGCAGCTCCCGTAAATGGCTGTTCAACCAGAAGTCACGGTGATAATGGTTAGAATAAATAACTTGAATTGCAATTAGCCGAAAGCAATCTGATGACATGGCTAATTAATGTTTAGCAAAAATAAAAAACAGAATAAACCAATGTCTACTTTATAAATGACCATGGATCTACAGGGGAAAATATACTGTTCATAATTGTCAGTGGGGTTTCTGGGTAATGTAGTCTGAAAAAGCACACCTCGGGGCTGGAGGGCTTGCTGGGGAAGGCCTCACTCAGGACCAGGGCGCTGGCATTGACTGCATGGGCCAGCTCCTGCTCCACCACCTTGTGTGTCTTCGCTGCCTCCCTGATCCTGCACACAACAGCAAGATCTACAAGTCAGCAATAACCCACCTTTATGTGATCCGTGTTAATGCCAACCAATGGCATCATAGCCCTGCAGGTGCACTACAGATCAGATTTTCATAAATAACACACATTTTGTCTTGTCAGCCAGTTTGACTGTGCAATAGTTCTGGTGTTAAGGCTCACGTTGGCCTTAGGGTGGGGTCAGGTGAGAGACCCCAGGTACTGGTACCTGCTGATGAGTGTGTCGGCCACCAGGCCCAGCTGCTGCACCTGGGCGCACTCTTCCTCCGTCAGGTACTCCATGGACTGCTGGGAGTTGAGGCGGGGCCGGGAGGAGCGGTAGCCGTCGCACTTCCTCTTGTCCTCCCATGACTTCAGCGTGCTCTCGAACGCCTGCGGGCGAAACAGGCGCGGCTCGCGTGAAACAGGGACCAATCGGCTGCGTCGGACACTCCCTCTCAATTGGCGAGTGCTCAGTGTTCTGGCACAAAATGGCTGGTGTGTGTGTGTGTGTGCTGCACCTTGGTAGTCCTCCACCCTTTTCTGCGTAAACCCGTTTGATATCATAAGATTAAATGATAATTACATAAATGTAATCCATTATTATAAACGCAGGGAAAATGTACGACAATTAAAATATATTGGTTTCAATGGGCCTCCTGTCCTGCAGAGCCGGTCTGTGTGCTGGTTTTTGTTCCAACCAATCAGTTTTGTTCCAACCCTCAGTTTTAGTTTTATGACAGCTCTATAAAATATGCTGGTTCACTGCAGTCCTTGAGCACAGTAAAATCTTTAGGGTACACCTGCAGTACGCAGTTGTAGCTGGTGCTTATACAAGTGTCAGATCAAGATATGACTGAGCAAATAAAATATTTAAGAGCAGAAGTTGGCACAAACACCTGAAACAGATCGGCCCTTGTTTAGCACTGATGTAGAGAATACCAATGTTCACCCAACACGGCTGTGACATAGTAAGCAGTATTACATTCCTAAATCATTACAATAGCTTTGTGACATACTATGTGGCTATACTCAATCTGTCCATACAGACAGCACCTGCTGGGATCCCCTGTCTCTCTGTACCCATTCCCCCGTTTCGCCTGCGCTGATCTGAGCATGCTCAGTACTGACCCGGTCTCTGGTGAGCATCTGGGCCCGGTTCTTGTGGACGATCTTGACCATTCCCGGCGGCTGGATCCAGGCCTCGCCGTCTACCTGCACAGGCACACCCTCCTCTCCTAGGATGGTGATCTTCACCTGCCGACACTGTGAAACACGGGCACAGGAGACAAGGTTGAGTAAGGAAATGCTGAATTTGAGCACATACGTGTACATATGAGTATTTTGTGTATATGTGTATATTTGTGTGTGTATCAGCATGCGTGTATGTCTGTGTGCATGTGTTTGTGCATGCGTGTGTTTATACGTGCATGCGTGTGTGAGGTGTGTTTCTGACCTGCGCGATGCGGTGGTGCTGCAGGTTGATGACACGTGACATCGCCATCTGCATGCTGCCGAACACCGCCACCACCTCCAGCTTCTTGTCGTCAAAAGAGGGCGCCCCAAAATTCTGGGAGACAAAGGGCCACTGTAAAGCACTCGCATGCACAGACCGAACCCACAGACCCTGAGAGCACTGCATTCAAAAGCTGCGTGGATTAGAGTCATGTGATCTGAGTGTTTGTGGATTAGGGTCATGTGATCTGAGTGTTTGTGGATTAGAGTCATGTGATCTGAGTGTTTGTGGATTAGAGTCATGTGATCTGAGTGTTTGTGGATTAAGGTCATGTGATCTGAGTGTTTGTGGATTAGAGTCATGTGATCTGAGTGTTTGTGGATTAGAGTCATGTGATCTGAGTGTCTGCAAACTCCTGCTTGGGGAGGGTGTCCTTTAAGCATCACATCATTCGGTTTATCCTTGGTTGTCCTTGCTAATAAAAGCCTGGCAGGGGTGAATGAGTAGGGTGTAGGAGTGTCCAGCGCACCGGCTGGTCCTGTGGTACACGTAGGAGTCGGTCTCTCTGCGTTCGCTCAATATTCAAGTCCTTGAAGCCATGATGATGTAATAATGCTCAACCTAGCCATGTTAAATAAGTGGACCTATTTAGGCCATCCAAAGCTTTGATTTAAAAAAATACCGTATGGTGTCACAGTACTTGCAGACAAATACAAGTACAAATGAAAGATACATTTTATGACATGATTTTGAAAATTAGTTAATACTTGGGTAGCAATTACAGGTGGGATTTCTCGATGAATGGTTTTTTTTATACTCATGAAGAATGGAATAAAGTCTGCACACAGAGAAACAAGAAACATAGAGAAAATAATCTACCGGCATGAATTATTTGTACATTCATCCCCTGACCAAAAATTTTCTTGGTGCTCATTTTCAAGTCTTAGTTAGAAATGTGCTACCCAGTAGAGGGAACTTACGAAACTGAATAATTTATGTTGGAAATCATGTGAGTCACTTCAGTTTAGGTAGGGGCTAATTCCCAGTTGGTTACATATGAGGTGGCAGTGTGGTATTTAAAGTTCGATTCCCAGGAAGGACACTGTTGTTGTATCCTTGAGCAACAAACCTAACCTGCATTGCTAAATACCCGCAATGTAATACAGCAGCAAATTTAGGATTGCTATTATAAGGTGGTTGGACACTCATCCAAGTTATTTCAGTTTTTTATTTTAATGAATTTTGATGATCTTGTTATCATTACTTTGAGAAAAGAACACGCTACTTGAAATCAGTTTGAACAACAACACTAACAACTCCACAGTAAAAAAATTAGGCCTGCATTTTTTTATTTGCCTCATTTCCATCAGTAAGTTGTTATGGTCAATTACATTTTAGTTTCATTTCAAGTTCCTTTGCACCTTATCTTTGCTCCTTCTTCTCTCTAGATTTTATTTCATTTCTTAAAGCTGGTTTCTATTAAGATTTTAATCTCATGGTGGGCAGTCTGGGCACTGAATGACTTTTAATCTCATCGGGGGAAGCTGTGCTGTGGAAGGGATCTTTAGAAGATTACATTTTTCATACATTTTCATTTTAATGTGAAATTAAGAGATGTCTTGATATCTGTGCATGATTGCAGATTACACATAAAACAAACATTCTCATTTATCTGAGCTTGAAGTCACTAGCAGCATACAATAATTGAGTATGACTTGCACTTCTAATAATTTAGCAAAAATAAATGAGTATTCAGCAAGCAAGTTCTACTATTTAAATGACAAAATTTTGCAATTATTTCCTGCAGACAATTTTCATCACATAAAATTGCTGGCGTAATCACTTGATCTGCTTAATCAAGTATCAAATTGGCAAGTTTGCCATTGTTGTGGTAAGCATTCATAAGGGTCGGCATTAAGTTTTTCTTGACTATACATGATTGTCAGTGATTTCCTGTTCACTTCAAACTGCTCAGTTAATGCAGAGAGGTTTCTAGTTAGGGTCTTTTGAATAAGGAGATAAGCTTTTACAATTTTATATTTTATGAATCTCATATCTGAAAAGAAAACACTCTGTTGTTTATGATGTTCGCTTCTAAGTTAACTATGCTTGTGAAAGCATAGTTAACTTAGATTTTAATGCATCCTTCCTGACTGGGCTCAACATGAGCACAGTGGGCTTAACTGGAACATCGGAAGAGATTTTTATTGTTTGTAGCATTTAAGCCCACCTGAGATAAAAGATTTTTTTGCAAGAATGTACATATGTATAAACCTTTAGTAAAACCCTTACATTAAAATACATTTATGTTCTCCAGTCAAAATTAAGCCAATTGTGTTTTCACTGTGACATGAGGTGTAGCAGGGGCATAGCTAGGAATTCTGCCCCCCCCCCTTTTTAATAAAACTAAATTATTTTTTTTTTTTAGCTCTGGGCCCTCCAAGCTGTGGGCCCCTAGAATCGTCACCACCTTTCACCCCACTAGGGATTATGACATCTATAATATTGCTATAATATTGCTAGTTCCACCAACTCCAGTAAGGTCTGCTTAGTATCTAGCCAAAAGCAGGGACTAAATATAGTTTCTGGAACAAGGTATGAAGCGGTTCCATTGCTAATGTAAAGGTTAACTGCACCTGGGACGTCAGTTTAGGATATAGTACAGTATGGTGTGGCACAACTGTCAGATCTATCTAGGAATAAAAGGTTCACGGGTTCGTCTGACTTACGTTGTCTTCCTTGGTTCCGCCCCAGAAGTTTATGCCCCCGGCGTAGCTGGGGATGTTGAGAACAGCCAGGCCTTGGAGGCTGGGCAGGGACATCGGCACACCATCGCACTGTGAAGACATGCACACGCACGCACGCACGCATACACACACACACACACACAAACACATGCACACACACACACACACACACACATGCGCGCGCACACACACACACACACATATATTATTCTCATGGCTTTATGACAGATGTGGCACAGGGTGACCATATAATATGATGGTTTGGGAGGTGGGCTTGTAACTTGCATTTTTTTCACATAAAGAGGTGTGAAAGGCTTACTCAGGACTGTATTTAAGGGAAGTCCATTTAGCATTTTGAGGCCCCTAGCTCCTCACCCAGGGCTGGGTGCAAGCCCCAATATTAAGTTTCTAGCAACAGGTTCCATGTCTTGAGAAAGAACCAAGATTGAGCACCTGAAAAACAGGTTCCATCATGTCTTGGGGAACACCCAAGACTGAGTTCCTGAAAAGCAGATTCCAAGTCTTGAAGAAGACTCAAGATTGAGTTTATGAAAAGCAGATTCCAAGACCTGAGGAAGCCCTAAATTATGTAAAGATAAAATACTGGACCTCGCAAGAAAAAGCATGAAGGAGTGTAGTGGAGGGGCCCGGAGTTATGAGGTACACATATACTGCTCAGCACCAAGGTGTATGTACTAGACTTTGGGTATTTAGTCCACTGAAAATTCCATGAATCATGTCTAACCAACAACTAAAATAAATGAGAAAAATTTTCACATACAATTTTCTTAAATGAAAGACACAATTACTAAATGTTTGGTATACTGAGCTAAATATTTCAAGCAAGAAAAGGCAAATTTTCTGGGTAAAATATTTTGGTTAAATGTGGGGGAAATGCATGGAAAAATGATGACAAGTTGCCCTAAATGAGCATGACTACTAAGCTAATGAATAACAAATAATGCCTGCTCATTTAAACAGATGTATCATGGGTAGCCCAATAACAGGACAACACTTGAAGTAGCTTAACAACCAGGGGAACCTTTAAGTAAAAACTAGCATTTTTGAGTTCAAGTATCAAGAGTGCTGAATCAGGGTTCCTCTGTCCATATTTTGACCATGGTAGATTTATGAATTTCAGCAACTCATGGAGAGTACTGCAAGTACAAGTACTTATTGCTCATTAAAAAAAACCCAACACATTTTGTTGCCGTGAGTCTTCAGGGTGATGTTAAATGCAGCAGCTCGCATTCACACTTGCTAGCAAAAGCAACCGACAGAACTGCAAGTGGTGATTAGACAGCATCTTCTCAGCTGTGAACCAACTAGGTGCATTAAATGAAATTAGACAACAATTATAACACGCTGCAGCCCGGAATAAATCTCAGTGGGGAAACACAAATTAAAAGATGAAATCATTAAAACATTCCCTCTGCATCAGGGGCATCCAACCCTGGGCCTGTGGATCTCCCTGTCGGTCTCTGTTGTTACTGAACACTCAATTGACCAATTAAAGCAGTTGATTGCACAAGCAAACTCACCTTGGCTGCTTTCTGGGATCTGAAATGGTTGCTGATGTTAAGGAGGACACAATAACACCCTTGCAGTTTTTTTAGGGCCAGATTAGGGGAACCCTGCTATGTATAGTTAACCCCTGTAAACAAACATGTGCATAGGGACCCAAACGTACAGTCAGAATCAGGTTCTACTTAGTCTTAAGCCAAGCGAGGCTAAGGAGAACACATGAACACACAAGTGCGTGTGCACTTGGCTTTAGGGCATACTGTACCTCCAGCTGCACCCTCTGCTCCAGGTTTTTATAGGTCTTCTGGACCAGCTCCTTGGTCCCCAGCACTCCGTACCACATCATGTTCTTAGTGCGACTGCTGTGGAGCACAGAAGTCCACCAATCAGCAAACTCTAATCTGCATCCCTGGCGGACCTGGATCTAATGCTTTGGTTAATGATACCCTTTAACCACCACTAAATTACCAGCAGATTAGTAACACTTTTAAAAGACTATATCACTGTTTTCACACAGTTTGACAAAATATTCTACGAAATTATTTTTTCTATATGATTTTATGCTTTTGTTAGTAACTTGTTTTCTTGAAACTCCTCAGAGATCTCCAGGACTATTTACCAAGTTCTCCCAGCACCTAAACAGTTAAACTGTTTCAAAAACCATTTGACCCAAGTCCGATCCCAGGCTGACACGCTTGTGGCATCACCAAAAGAAAATGGCAGACAGATGGAACTCTCATCCGCAGTTAGCAAATCAACAAACACATAGTACCATTCACTGACACCATACTGCAACCAGCAAAAATGCAGGATTATTCACGGACACAACACCACAGCCGGCAAAAAGGTTATGTCACCGCTCACATCACAAGCGCGTTTTAAAATATATGTATTTTGACTTAAATTTAATTTAAGCAACCCCCGCATTGGCATGGCAACACAACTAACAGGACCTTGTTCAAGACTCAATGACGGTGTCATGACAACGTGGGAGCTATTTGTACTCCATTCCAGCCTTGAGGATTTGAGGATTGCTTTCTCCAGGCAAATTTCCCTTTATCTTCACCATTTTATTTTCACCTTTTAAAAGGGGTTATACGATCAATCTAGAATGAAAGAAAATGTCGCACAGCGTTTCTTCGCCAATTGGTCTGACTAGACTTTTCCCTTTAAATAAAAAATATCCACTCTTACAACACTCAGCCTCATTTTAGAGCCAGCCTCATTTTATCACCAATTTTTTCCTTGCTTCCTGCCAGACATTCCCAGTACGGTATCATATAATTCTTGCTGTGTCATATTCATCAAATTCACTAAGGGATTTATTCAGATTCATATTATCTTGCTTGTATTGCCCATCTGTGACAGCAAAGCTTCAGCGCTTGTCCTTAACCCTGATTCACAATTAAACAGAAGAACGTCTTAAGAGTTTAATTCTTCCGAGATACATTTTGGCATGTTCAGAAGTCACAAAAATAAACCTGCCTAATTGTGTTCGTAAAGAACGTTACACTAGCATTTTGGCTTCAGGACAAATGCGGACTGAATCCCGGTAATTTGCATGTCGCTGCAACAAATACTTTATTACTCACAGCCAACCAAGAAGGCTATACATCTGCTAAATTTAGATACATTAGTGCTCTGATACACAAGATACACAGCTGGGCTGAGTTGAGAGCAATGACAGAACAGTATAAGGCACCTTACAGCAGCTTTCACACATTTTCTCGTAATACAAAGCCAAAGGAAGTCTGTGAGTCACAGACAGGAAGTACCTGCACTTCTTGGGGTTCTCGTCTCTCTTGTTGTTGAACTCCAGGGAGATTTTTGCGTCCAGTCCGATCCCAAAGTAGTTGTTCATAACACATTTCTCTGAGCACTGTCTGTAGGTAGAGATAATACAGGGTCGTGTAAATGCGAGCCTTCACCTGCCACAAAAAATATCACAAGTGAATGTGTCGAGGAACGCATCAACGGCATATTTAACGCAGACGTGCTGGCACACGTTTGTATTCTTTTATTTGCACCTCAATACCAGTGGGGGAATGTTTCGTCTGGAGGACACTTAATTTCCATTTGCAAATGTAGCCAGGGTGGAGTTCAGTTTCATATTTTGGCATTTCGGCTTTATCAGACAAGGGCGATTGCTGTGGAAGACTGCAAATGAGTGCATGCGGAATGTGTGAGAGAAGGAAGTGGCACTGTGGACAATGTTCAACATATTTACAATGCAACCTGCAAGATTGTTTAAATATTGGGTGTGAGTGTGGATGCTGAGGGACGGGAACTGTGAAAAAGCAACAGTCAGTTTGCGGTTGATCTGTGACTTTGTTTAGAATCAGTCGCTTGTGTTTTTTATGAGAACGCTGAATCATGCTCTGGTCCTACGGCCAGTGCACTGACCAGCACTGACACAGTCAGTTCTGATAAGGAACCATGACGAAGCAAAGTCATAGGTGAAGATTTGTGCCTCTTGCAGCGAACAACTGAGGCTTCATGAACCCTGAAATGGGTGGAGCTCAGGATGCCTCATCACTGACCTAAACCAATAAAGGTATTTTGAGTCTTCTGAGAGGCCCACACTAATCAGTGACTGACAAAGCAACGGTAATCAGGGGGATCTGCCCAACACAATGCCATTCAGCCGAATGGTTCTGAGCATCAGAACAATGATGGGGAGTCTTACACAGAATCCTCACTGAAGACTATGGAGCTGAAGCTCTCTGATTTCTCCAGGACAATGGAGGAGGAGGTGGGGCTCACTGTTCCCCGGCCTGTACGTCACGAGAAAAGACAACATGAAGGAATTATGGGTAACGGCACAGCATGGTCATATACAACAAGGGTCAGGGGCAAGGAGTAGACTGTGGAGAGTACTGTCTCATGTAATGAATATAACTCTAATCTAATGAAGACCTTTCCAGGTTGAAACACTGATGCGCAATTACATTTGTCTGGGTACATTTAATACAATGAGATGCTGGTATTCTCATTCTCTTCAATAGAATTACTGGTTAAAAAAATATAACAAACCAACCACTTGCAATTTTTTCAGTCTATTACCAGATTTTTTAAATGAAGGGATTCTTGACAGAAATTAAATTTAGCTATTTTTATTTAGAAATGAAAACATAAGCTCTTTCACTCAAAAATGCAGTTAGTGCAGAGCCAATTTCTCTCATGTGGCTCAACCTCCTTGAGCCAGTTCAGCTAACAAGCGCAATTGTATTGAAAGCATAGCCAATCAGAGTCTATTTGCCGGCCGATCAGAACCTTTTCAGCTTGATTTCAGTTTGTTCTTTTTATCAAGTGGCTGCGAGAGAAGAAGCAGTCTTTAAATCATAAAGCCTGCGGTAAATCTGAGAGGTTACGGGTTTTAGGCGGTTTCTGTTTGCGTTCGCGCAGGGGTCACTCACGTGGGTCGGCCTCCTTCAGCTCCTCGCTGTTCTCCCGTTTTATGGAGGAGGAAGAGGGCATTCGCTGCACCTGCGAGTGCCGGTTCTGCTCGTCCACCACTGATCGCAGAAACGAGGCAGAGATGGCAAGCAACGGCAGATGAAAGACAAAGTTGCAAAGGAACGTTTTGGTTTGTGCAAATTATTGCTACGCAGAAGCTCGTGTTAAAGCGTTGACTAGCCTGGGATTCCACAGAAGCCT
This sequence comes from Anguilla anguilla, assembly GCF_013347855.1. Taxonomy (NCBI): domain Eukaryota; kingdom Metazoa; phylum Chordata; class Actinopteri; order Anguilliformes; family Anguillidae; genus Anguilla; species Anguilla anguilla. Next base: position 12,782,247 of record NC_049203.1, read on the forward strand.
ATTTGGCTAAATCATTATTATGATAGTCCGCAGAAGTATTATGCCAAACCAGAGTAAACACATTAACAGCATGGTCTAATGCTACTGTATTCATAACAACATTTGTGTGTATAACTATTCATCACTTGGTTAGAATTTGTTGGCAATAAATATTATAATAGCAGCTCTGCAGACAATGGGTGAGAGTCATTATTGTTTTATTGTGGTCATTTTTGCAACTGTCATTTGTTTATTCCACCCAACAATACAAGTGTTATTATGAATATGACAATAAAAAAGAAAGAAAAGAGGTAAAATGGTGGAACGTAGTGTTGTGAGGTGCCAGAGCCAGGCCCAGCTGGGGGCAGGGTGGGGGGCAGAGGCAGGGGCAGGGTGGGGAGCTGGGTGGGGGCAAGGTGGGGGCACAGCAGGGGCAGGGCGGGGACAGGGTGGGGGCTGGGGCAGGGCGGGGACAGGGAGGGGGCAGGGTGGGGGCTAGGCAGGGGCAGGGTGGGGGCAGTGTGGGAACACGGCAGGGGCAGGGTGGGGGCTGGGGCAGGGCGGGGGCAGGGTGGGGGCAGGGAGGGGGCTGGCCGGGGGCAGGGCGGGGCCAGACGGGTCCGGGACCCTACCTTTCTCGGCCTGCTCGATGATCTGGCGCAGGGCCTTCTTCAGGCTGTTGGCCCGCAGCATCAGCTGCTCTTTGGACTTGAAGGGCTGGGGGACCTCGGGAGATTCGGAGTCGCCCCCGTCGCCCCGGACGGGCCTAATGCCGGAGTCGCTCTCCTCGTTCAGGGCTTTGACCAGGGAGTCCAGCTTATCGTTCAGCAGAGCACACTGGGTGAGGAAACACACACACACACACACACACACACACAGCACTCAGTCCAGAGGACTCACTGTGAAGTCAACATGCGGCACTCTTCACCAGATGTAATAGGGGGTAGGTCTGCAGGGATAGGGCCACAGCCTCCGCCAGCTTTCCCCGCAGAACGAGAGCTAAGGTTTACTCAAGAGCTCAAGCCCAAGGATCGCCTGCTGAGGGAACTAATCTCTACTCTTATTGCTTCTGCAGGGGGCGATGCATGCTCTGCGGTGGACCGCTAACGTGCTCGCTAATATCTTTTAACAAAGAAATCACTCCGCCAAAAATGCGGGACCTTTATTATAGCACTTCTGGATTACCTTTTATCAGTTATTATATAAGATTTTAAAAAGTATAACTGTTACCGTATGTGTGAGCTAAGAATACTCTTCACTGTATTACTTTAATAGAGAGAAAATACATTTTTTTTAAAAACCCCAAAATTCGCACGAACTTAGGTCCACTCTACCCACAACCCTCCTGGCCATCAGCGCCCAGTCAGCATGTTACACAACGCGTTGCACAACACCGTTACACAAGCCGGGGCGGGCAGCTGCCGAGCTCGCAGCGCTCGGCGTTACACAAGCTCACCTTCTTGGCCATGGCGTCCGCCTCCTCCCTGTTCTCTGTGGCTCTCTCGTACGCTTTGCCCACCTCCGACACAAAGTCATTCACTGTCCCACACAGGAACCTGAAATAACAAGCACACCCACCTCACTATCACCATCCCACACAGGAACCTGAAATAACAAGCACTATAACACTATATCACATAATAATGCTAAAAATGCTAATAATGCTAATAATGCTAATAATAATAATAATAATCAACCCCACCCACCTCACTACATCACATAATAATGATAATAATAATAATAATTATCAAAAGAGAGAAGAGAAACAAATAGAATTCAAAACTGAAATGAGGCAGTAATAACAGGCAATACAATGAATCAGAGACAAGGCCAAATCTAAACAGAACAACAGGGTATTAATTAATGCATGCATGCACGGAGAATACACCGCACCACAGGGCTATCCAACTCTGTCCTCCCGGCAGCCATTTTCAGAACCACGCTCCTCCAAGGGCACCTGCTACTGCCCACTGAATAAGCACTGTGCTAAAACACACACTGCGCTCCTCGCCCCTTCACCCGCATTATATTTACACTACGCCATTCAGCACAACATACTTTCTTACACAATACATTCAATCCATTGTGCAGCTGGATATTTACTGAAGCATTGCAGGTTGAGTAGCTTGCTCAGGGCTACAATGGCAGTGCCCTACCTGGGCATTGAACCCGCAACCTCAAGCCGAGTTCCCTAACCATCATTTTACACTGCCGCCCATAAGGACATCTGCTTGGATTGTGCTTGATGCTGGGCTGATGTGCAATAGAATTTCCAGCTGCATACCTGAATTTCTTTCAGCAGAGTTTACATGAGATTTCATTTATACTTGAATACCGAGTATAAAGTATAACATTAATATGTATTCAGAAAACAATAGGTCACCCGCTCTCTACAGTATGAGAGTTAACTGCTCCTTGTGAACTTATATATTTTGGTGTCTGTCTCATTAACGTTCAGTGTTGCATCTGTTCCTTGTTTCCACATTTGTCCTCAAAGCTCAGCAGAATGTCAGAGCATTGCATCATGGGACAATGTTTGTGTTTCTATTTTCAGAGGATTTCAATTGGTATTGGCCTACCATAGAGTAGAAGTAGATAAGTTAAATGCTGACATATGCCAAAAACATATTGTGTGTTTATATAACATGAAACAGGTACAACTATTTGATAACAATAAACCATTAAAAAAAGTTTACTTTACATAACAAAATAGAAATAAAAAACATTCTTGGCTTAATCATAAGACAGATCAGGAACTTGATTCCATATGTTTCGTGGCAGTGAAGGACATGGGGGACAACCCAGAGCAGGATGAATGTAGTCCACCACACAGGTGCTGGACTGAGCACGGAACATGCACTCACTTGGCAGAGGAGATGACATCGCTGTGTTTGTCCGAGTCCAGGATCTTAGTCAGGTGGGACGCCACAGAGTCAGCATAGAGGCTCATCTGGGCCTGGGTGGAGTCAACGGCACCAGTCAACCACCAATCACGAACTCCGGAGCATTTCAGTTGGATATCAGACAATTACACCATCTACGAAGACCTCTTCAGAGCACTAAGTTGGATATGAGGAATACTTATATACAGCTGATGTATGGAAAGTATTCTGATGCACAAATGGCTAAAGTGCATCATTCAGGTGCAACAATCACTGCACGTTGAGGGTGGCTGTTGTGAGTTTTCCCCATCACTGTAAAGCACTTAGTGACTGTGAAAGGTGCTATACAACTGCAGTCATCTTTATTAAAGGAGTTCATCTAGTGCACAATTCCCAGCATTGAGTGAAAGCGGTCTGGAAGCGACACTTGATGATGACGGTGTTACGGTTTGGAAAGGAATGTACCTGGAGGGTGGAGTCCAGCGTCTCGTCCTCCTTCACTATTGGGGGGGCGTGCTTGGTGGGCACTTCATAAGTCATCACACTCCACCTGAGGAGCACACACATGCACACACACACACACACACACACACACACGCACAGAACATGAGAGGAAGCGATCAGTGATGACAGAATTGTGAGAACTGACGCAAAAACACTGAGAGAAAAAATGTCCAAAAACAGAAAGTCAGGTTTATGAAGAAAGACTCTTAAGTCATGTGCACACACCCCTCTGGGTGATGCAACCAACAGCCTTGGGGGTGGGGGTGGGTGTATTGTTGAGAAAACAATGTTTTTGTAAGGCTGTTCATGTTTTTTTCTGTGCATTGGGGGAACTGTGCTGTTGTAACAGCATACTATTAGTTCCCTTTGTTTGCAAGACATCTCCATTTACATTTTAGGCATTCTATTTTGATTGACAGACAAGTGAAACATCTGAGACAGTAGCTAAGTCTCTAGAGGAGACAAGCTGGATGATTTCGTTGGAATTTGCCTTTGCCTTAAATATGTGATGGTTTTGTAGATCTCTTCTTTTGTTTTGGACTGTTTTTTTTATAGTCATTTGATCTTGTGGACAGTATCTCCAGCTGTACACATGTATGTTCTACTGAGCAGCACATACCAACTCAGAACCAGGACCCCCCCCCCCCCCCCCCCCAAAGTCAAAAGTTTGTATGTTGCTCAGTCAGGGGTCACAGAGCTGGAAACCTCAAAAGTGAGCAAATTATCTGTAAAAGGTCTTTAAAAGGTCTTTCTACAGCATGCTGAAAATGGCAGACCCATCAGCTGGAGTAGACAAAATGGAGAGGTAGAGCATAAACAGAACGCAGGATTGAGGCCATTTATACCCAAGTAATCTCGAGCATTACGAGCAAACGAAAAGCAGTAAACAAACGTACCGCACACGGGTGATGCAGGAAGATCACGTATTAGTTGAGTGACTGGTTGAGTAATATTTCAGTGAAATTTCACCATCCCACATAGCTGACTCCAGTGTGTGCGAGACAAAGCTTCACTAAATATGACAAATGCATTTAAGCCTTCAAGCCCTGTCACAAAAGCCAACCTCTTCCCTTTCACCTACTCCGAACGCCACTGCTGCACATTTGAGCTGTTTTTTTGGTCAATTTTTGGTATAATAATATCATTCCAATGATAATTACGTTTACTGCACTTAAAAGCCACTATGTGAATAAAATCTATTATTATTATAATAGTTATTATAATTACTATTATTATTACTGATCCCTATGGCTGATCTGTGATTGGTTCATTCGGTCCCTATCCCCTCTGCCAGTCCTGCGCAGGCCCCGCCCACCTGTCCAGCATCTTGGTGGTGGCTCTCTCCAGCTTCTCCAGAATCTGCATGAGCTGGGCGTCATCGTCACAGAGCCCGCCCCAGCCCAACACCCGGGCGAGGTCATTTCCTGTTCCCAGGGGCAGCACCCCAAGCTGGCACTGCCATACCCACAGATAGACACACAGACACCACACAAGATTGATTAACATACGATTATGCCTTAAAATTAAATAAAATTTTTCTTTCACTTTCAAACGGTGTACATTACAATATGTATTAAAATACAATATTATCTATTATTTATTATATCATATAGCTGACTGATGATAAGGAATTTTAATAATGCTGTTGGCTCCTTGAATGTTTAAGTTGTGTCAACAATACAATACAAACACTGTATGGGTTACAATAGGAAACTATGGTCAGAATTAAAAGAACATTTGTCCTTACATTTGACATGCAAATAAATGGAAGTGTTTAAATTTTGGCAAACCAATACAGGTGATTGTCAAACTTGACAAACTATGTTTGTAAAGAAAAACAAATGCTATTACTTGCAGACTGTATAACGATAAATCAAAATGGTGTTAATGTGCACTGAACTCAGGCCTTTGATTGACAATACACTGCATACATTACAGGCCAGCTGGAATAATGGCAGGGACTAAATGATATTGGCTATTACAGCAGATCCGCTCTCTCCTACCTGCTTGTGCAGTCCCAGTTTGTCCAGTTCAGACAGGACCCAGCCGACGCTGCCGTCCCCCCCACACACCAGAATCCGGAACGTCTCAAACTTCTGGAAGAGCCTCAGACTGCAGCAGGGTGGGAGTGGGGGGTTTTGGGGTGGGAGGAATTGGAGGAGAGGAGGGGAGGAGGAGGGGAGGCCCATTTAAGTTATCTCTTATCTCCTTCAAGGTGTCCTCAGTCAAATAAGAACCAAGACGTGACATAAACAGCTGGCTAACTTTTCAATCGAAAAAAACATTGCAGCTTTAAGAAGGCTACTTTAACAAAAAAACCCTGATCCGCACCGCAAAAAATTGAGAAATCCCTCTTTAATCTTCTTTCATCTCAGACCTTCTACCCTGATTTATAAATTAAAAGATGCAGGTCTAAGATGTTGCATCCAAGAAAGCAAAGAGCCATCCTGAGTAGAGTCAAGGTTAATAAAATTGAGATAATTGTCTGTGATTTATTGATGCATAGGCGACAAACATTGAAGCAAACTAGCCAAGTGAACAATCCCAGCAGCTTATATTCAATGTGTGGACATGTGGCAGCCTGTGTTAACCATATTTTTAGAACTTGGATATGGTAAGGACTGAAACTCAGTTTCAGGATGTTTGGTGTTGGAATGTGAGTGCCGGTTTTCTCAGAGTTTTGCCCAGTCAGACTCAGCCGTAGTGAACGGCCTTGCGGGGGTTGTGAGGAAGGTAAGGTAAGGAATGAAGCTCCAGAGGCCTCTGGACTAACCCCAGCTGCGGGCCGCCGTTCATCAGGTCAAACACCTGCGCCGGGTTGAGCAGCTGCTTGAACCTGCGGAGGAACTTCACCCCCTGGTTGTCCCCGCTTTTGGAGTTGACCAGAACCAGCAGCGGACTGGAGCAGGACGGGCTGGTGGCCTTCCAGAATCCTGGAGAAACAGCCAGAGGTGTGGAAAACATTTAACTTTGGAACTCTGGTGCTAACAAGCAAAATATAATATAATGAACTCAAGCTCGAAATCCAAAAGAACAAAGACTGAATGATGATAAAAAGCTGTATAAATATACTGTATGACAGATGGTATATATAAAATCATATTAGCAATGAAAACACCCTACATAAACTATCACAAATGCTTGGAAAAAAACTAAACTTGAGTACCTGTAAGTACAACCCAAACTTATTCTCCGGTCACTCAAAGATAAAGGTCAGACTGTGGCGACAGAACAGGAGCAAGTAGAGTGTTGCTGTGGTAACGCTCACCATCAGAATCAATGCTGTTGAGAGTCGTGGGAGGGATGATGGACACCCTGCACTGGCCCAGAGGGCAGATCTTTCCCATGTGCTCCTTACAGCTGCTGTGGACCTGCACACACACACACACACACACACACACACACACACACACACACACACACATTTATTATTTTTTCCTCAGTACAATATTTAAAAATAAAACACAAAGTGTATATTGTGACATCACGGTTCCACATCTCTCTCCTGTGACTGATTTCATTGGTTCCTGGAGATGTCTGAGAATGTGATCCATACAGAGGAGACAGCCAGCTATACTTTAACTCAATCGGTGCTCAGCTGTCAAATGGAGGTAAAATGTGCACCACTTTCTCACTGAAATGAAAGGTCTTATTGCACCAGCAACACTGCACAAATAAATTATGATAGAGCGAGAGAGAGAGAGAGAGAGAGAGATAAACTCACAATGGCCTTGCACCACAGACATCGCCAGTCCTGCAGTCTCCTCACGCTGCCGCAGTTACGGTCACACACCACACACTTAGCGCTCACAGGGAGGTTCCCCTCCAGCCACTGGTGGGGCATGGAAAACTGCAGAAACACACAAACACACAAACACATAAGACCAAACACACAGACACACACACACACACACACACACACACACAGACACACACACACGCATGAACATACACACACAAATTACATTCCAGAAACCAACCAGCTCAGTACGTACCAAGGGTTGTTTTCTGAACTACCATCAATACTAAACCTTTGCATTCATTATTCACATTCACATTATTCTATTGGAGGCGTGACTAAACTTTGCAATTAAATGAAACCAGTTACATATATATTTTTTTCTTTTTATATATTAAAATATTAACATTTTTTTCTTAAATTTGTCAGAACTACTATCTTTTTACTGGCATAAGGAAGAGTTTTAAGTTCATAATGAAGCTAATGATTCTCTGACCCAGCTGGCTGCCCTGCAGAATCTACACTGGTTTCATTCCAGGCTCATCATTGAAGCCCATCCTGAGGGAGCTGTCCTGACACAGGCCACTGCATAGCCGAAAGCCTGGCTCCCGAAAGAGAGAGACGCACACCCCGCCCCTCCACCCCCTTCCCTTACCGAAGGGAACTCATCAGCCTCCTAAATTGGACCCATGGGGAACCTCGTGCCCCTGGCCTGATTTTTTGAAGGCTGTAAGGTTCCTCAGAGTGCAACTGCGAAATATAGGCTGAATGAATCTTCAGAGAGGTTTCTCTGAACAGCGGCCTGTCCCAGATTCCCATTCCCGGGCCACTCACCCCCTCTTCGTCCTCGATGACGTCGTTGCCGATGGATGCCAGCGTGGTCCACTTGCAGCTGTTGGTGGACCTCACGGCACAGCGCTTGTGTGCCTTGAACTTGCACACTTGGGTATGGACAGACAGACAGACAGACAGAGACAGGGGATGGCAGGAGAGAGAACAGAATAAGTCCACTCCCTTTCGAAATGTAAAAGATTTTTCTAACCGATTGCATCAACTGAGTGAAGGTGGGTCCAAGGTGAAGGAGGAGACTCCAACACACACTGAGCCACAGCGGAAAGCCTGAAGGGCAAGAGGAAGTGTGTCATATCTGTCACACTTACAGGAACCAGCCTCAGGTAATCTGAGCAGTGTCTAAGCTGGCACATCCCTAGCATGGCCTATCCCTGCTATGGCTAGAGCCACTCCCAAGGTGTGGCAACTGTACTCTGGTGCTAGCTCAGGCACGGATACACATGGAGCAGCTGGACAATCTCTCAGAGGTTGTCGGGACGAGGGGTCGGCGGGGGCGGCGGGGGAAGGGGGGGAGGGACGGGGGGGGGGGAGTTACCTTCGCAGGACAGTCCGTGCGATGTAACCCCGGACAGCGCCTCGCGGCACACGTTGCAGAAGGTGGGCCGGGCGTGGGAGCAGGCGTACCAGTTGTGCATTCCGGAGAAGTGCTCCATGTTGAACAGACTGGCCTGTGTGGACAGAGACGGGGGGTCACGTGGGGCGAACCGTCAGTCACGGGGAGGGGCGGGGCATGACTGACGACACGGGTCAGAGATCGGGGGGGTCAGATCTCGCACCTCATAGGTCTCCCACTTTTGGACCGACTTCAGGGCGCTGATCCAGTCCTCCATCTCCTTCCTGCTTTCCGCACACAGCATCAGCTTCCGGAAAGGAGTGATGACCTGAGAGAAAGAAAGAGAGAAAGAAAGGGACAGAGGAGAGAGGAAGAGAGTTAAAGCCTGGCTGTGGTAGAGAGGTCATAATATATCTACCCATTTTATTTGACTATAACATAGACTACAGCTACAATTCTGACGGTTTCTGTGAAAAACTGTTACCGTGAAGCTGTTGTTGATGTTCTTGGTACTGGTCTCTGCCACACTGGCGTCTGACAGGTCCACTTCATCAAATATCAAAGACTGCAACGCACACAGAGACAAAGTCAGCCCCACAATTTCACAACAAAACACAATTTCACAATGAACAGGAAGGGCAAATACACGCTAGAATATGTTATGAGAAGCAGCAGAGGAAAGATAAGCCATACTGCAAAATAACAGACGTGAAAAAAAATATATATATATATATTTTTATTATATATTTTAATTTTTATAAACCCTGAAAACTCCGGGAAAATCTTGGCAGAACACTGACAATTTTGAAAGAGAACAGCTGTTTTCATGAATATTTAGAACATAAGTTTGTGCATACAACTGCAAGTCATGTGTAGTTAGTAACGTTTCCTTTAAAAATTATTTAAAAAGTCATCTTCCAGGACTAATTTTTCCAGCATCTAAAGAATTAGAGTATTTTAAATATGCATCTGATCTGGGTTTTATAAACAAGCCGATCGGCTGGCAGAACCTGTCCAATACCTTGGAGTCTTTGGCGTAGTACAAGGTCCGGCCACGCAGTTTGAAGTACCTTCTCTTCCACCTTTGGAAGGAGCTGGTCTGTTTGAGAAGCAGGCCCTCTTTCACACTCTTCTGCGAAAGAAAGACAGAGGACAATGAGGCAGGAGGAAGAACCCTCATGCCACGCATGTGTGTGTGTGTGTGTGTGTGTGTGTGTGTGTGTTTGAGTTTCTGCACCACTTTAAATCAGAAAACAAACTCTGGCCCAGACTCATGATACCAGCGAAACCTCCCGTCAGCCCAAAGGAACTGGGGAGGCCAGCTCTTTAGAGACAGGGGCCACTGACAGCTTCCTGAAAGGTTAGAAATTTGCCAAGGACTGAGCCGTTTCAGAATTAATCGGTAAATCACTGACACACACAGCTAATCACGCTGAGTGGTGCCCTTCCCACATTTGGCCGCACACGCAAGCACATCCTGCCTCAGATGAAGCTCTTCTCCTAAGCAGTCAGTTGGCACCTCAGGATTTCCAATACACTTATCGTGCCAAGACCTCATCTCTTATTCATGACTGGAGCACACTCTGGATACGAGAGGAGGATTATAAGAGCAGAGATAATCTAACCTTTACATCGCTACGCGCCTCCTTCACATGCGTCTTACAGCTCCGTGAGGGGGTGTTCCTGGCGTCTCTTTGGAGAGGGGGGATCTAACTTTGCAAATCCAGAGGAAACACTTGCAAATTCTTCCAAAGCCTGATATCTGCCATCTCTGTCTATTTGCGCGCAGTTTTCTTAGTCCCCGGAAAACCCAAGAACCTGTCTGCTTTGTTTCCTCGTAAAATACTTTGGATGCACCAGGAAACGTTCCCCTATGAGCAGCTGTGGATTACGCGCAAGGTTTTGCAATTTTCCTCAAGCAATTAGGTTTGAGCGATTTGTCTCTTCGGCCCACTGCTTACATCATTTCCTAGTTGGCATTTGTTTTGTCATGTTTGCGTACAGACCCTGGCTGGTTATGCAAATATGTCCTGAAGGTGGATCTGCTGTGCACAGAGGAAGGCATCAATGCATATGTTCAAAATACACACAAATGTGAATCAGTGAAAACTGGTCACAGGGTGTGTAAGGCATGACATCAGTAAGCAAGTCCCCACAAGTCAGGTCACTGCTGAGCCAATGAATGACGTCAAAAAAAACAATGTTTAATAGAGTGGCTCAACATAAAAGAACAAGTGTTTGCCAGACTGGTTAAATGACTAAATTACTGCGTCATGCATGTGTGGTGATACATGAGAGCATGTGTCAGGAGAGCCATTGTACTTAGGGGTGTGTGTGTGTGTGTGTGTGTGTGTGTGTGTGTGTGTAATCCATGTTGTGTATGGCATGTGTAAGTTGGTGTGTATGTTTGCTCAATGATTGAAAGTGAAAAATGAGTATGTGTGTATGTGTGTGTGTATATGTGTGTGTGTGTGTGTGTGTGTGTAAGTGTGTGTATATGTGTGTGTGTGTGTGTGTGCGTGTGTGTGTGTGTGTGTGTGTGTGTGTGTGTGTGTGTGTATGTGTGTGTGTGTGTGTGTGTGCACAATAAGATAGTGTCACCACCCAGCTGCAGTCTGGCTCTCCCAGAGGGAAGCAGTCATGTGATTAGCAGCTCTACAGCACAACAAGGAGACAGACACTCTGCAGCTCAGGTCTATGAAATGAGAAGAAGTGATGATGTTGGACTGGACAGACAGTTGGACTGACTCCAGACAAGGCAGCTGTTTGAGGGAGCACAGTGTAACAGCCTCCTGTTTAACCCAGCCTGCTGCTTAAAACACATACACACCTTACAGGTGTTCTCCTGCAGGCAGTATTAACAGCAGATGTGTGTGGTCTGGACCCATGGAGCAGGGTAATGCAAGGAGTGTTGCCGCAGGCCAGTACTACCACACACACACACACACACACATGCACACACGTACGCACACACACCACAGGTACGCACACATGCACACACACACATGTACACATACACACCCACACACGTACGAACATTCGCACACCACACACACACACACACACACAAAAGCAGGGTCACACACCTCAGCCACAGAAAAGCAACTCCCAAGACGCACGTTTCAAAAACCACCCAATCGTACGGCCACAATTTCTCCCTCCTTCCCGGAGGCAGCCAATTAGAAACCGCCGTTTCCTCCGGGGGGACTGAAAGGCGGGATCACCGGGTCCCTGTAACGGAATGAGCCGACGTGCTCCTCCACCTCGTTGAACGCACGAGTTAGACGCAGTGACATCAGCAGCGCGCTGACGAGCTCTGAGTCAGAGCTCGCTGAGCCTCACGACCGGCTCCTCCAGGCTGGCGCTCAGTGCGCTGCATTATGCAACAATGCAGCACACAACTTTCAGCGGGTTTTCAGAGGCGTACGTGCTCACTGTCCCACCTCCACTCTCACCGTCCTTTTGCAAAGACACTCAGCAGACCCACGGGTCATCACAGGTGGTTTACTGCCTTGAGCAAGCACGCAGCTTACTTTAGTCATTGCACACGCAGGTCTGAACTCAAACAGCATTTGTCCTTTACTTTGACTTACAATATTTTTTTTTCCTACACAAACCGGCTTTGGCAATTTCAGCAATCGCCAAAAGGACATCGCCAACCTGAAACTTACAAGGAAAAGCCTTAAAAAAAACCTTACAAAGAAAAGGTTTTTGTTAAAGCGGAATGTAAGGACGAGTGTTGATGGAGCCCGGGCCAGGGTCTGTATGAATGGCAGGTAACCGTGTGGGCCCAGCTGAGCAGCAGACGGAGCAGCAGCAGGTGCTGCCGCGAGCGATCGGTCTGCAGGTGTTTCTCCTCGCTCTGAAAGAGGAGGACAGGAACGCCGAGCTGCTCGGCAGCCCGATGGCGTCCTCTGTCAGCAGTCGCTCTCTGATGGCTGAGCGCACGCCCCTCCCCTCACAGACGGCCACTGCGGTATGAAGTGATGGCTCTGTTCTTCAACTGGGGCAGCTCTGAAATCCGGCGATGTCTGTGCGTGTGCGTGTGTGTGTGTGTGTGTGTGTATGTGTGCTTGTGTGTGTATGTTTGTTGATATGTGTGCAAGTATGTACTGTGTATGTTCGTACATGACTGTATGTTTGTACGTGTGTGTGTGTGTGTCTGTTCATACATGTGAGTGTGTGTATGTTCGTACATGTATGCGTGTGTGTGTGTGCATGTGTATGTGTATGTCCGTTCATGTGTATGTGTTCATGTTCGTACACTTGTGTGTGTGCGTGTGCGTGTACATGCATGTGAAGCGTGTGTGACTACAGAACTGACTACACCCCTCCGACTCCTTTCTCCTCCTCCTGAGCTGAGCCCACAGCTCCTCATCCTCCCCAGGTGGGAGTGAGGAAGAGCGGGAGAAAAGAGACGGCAGAGGCTGCTGCCCCTGAACAGGATGTGAGTCAGAGAGTTTGTGAAGGAGAGAAAGAGTGGGAGGAGGAGGAGGAGGGAGATAAAGGGAGAGAAAGCAAGACGGCAAGAGTCGGAAGGGGGAGGGGGTGGAGAGGAGACTGAGAGGGAAGGGGAAGAAAGGGAGAGAAAGAGAACGTAAAAGAGACGCTGTGGTATAAAGGGACAGAGCGACAGAGCTCAGCGAGCTCCAGAATCAGCAGAACGGTGACCAGCGAAGTCTCGGTGGACACGATGCCAGACTCGACACCATTAAAGAGAGAACAGCCAAGCTGTTCAAAGCATCCACCCGCACCAGGGATCTGAACCAGATATAAGCAGCCCTGATTTCATCACTGCAGCAACTGCTAGAGTGTGACATGCCAGCCTCGGGTACAAAGAGCCTTCAACAGTGTCAGTGGCCATCTGTCTCTTTCCAACAGGCTCCCTTGTTGTCCAAACAGACCATGCAGCCATTGTCTTCTGTTGTGACGGGAACCCGCGAAGTTCTGAAACGCTTTATGGCAGATTGCGTTAGATTCCGTGGTGACATCCGTCTCCCATCCAACGACCATCATCATCATCAGCATCTCCAGGAACGAGGCGGCGAAGGCAGAGATGGTTATCACGGAGCACCCGTGCTCTCCCAGGTTCTGCGGGTCAACGCTTCGCCAGCTACAGACGACGGCCAGTCAGACGAAGAACGAGAAACAGCTGCCCCTAGGGTACGGTGGAATCTTCCTGGGTTCTTGCACGTTCGGTTCTGCGTTGTCATGTGATTGGGCGCGAGACAACATTACTGGACACATATTTGCTCTCTGGCTCACTCTCTCTCTCTCTCTCTCTCTCTCTCACACACACACACACACACATACACACAGGTTACATCTTTATGTTCATTATTCACCCACACATTCTTTAATTTGAGGCATAACTTAATCTTCAGGAAAGTCAGCAATACGCATAAATCTGTGAAACTCCAAACCTCAGGAAAGTGTTTGGTTGGTCATATTGCAAAAGTTGAACAATAAAGGCTTTGTCCAATCAATCACGCTCCCACATACAGACTCATACGCTGGCAGAGTCAGCCCACTGCATGCAGGGAAAATCTAATGATGGGGGAAGAGACGCATCTTTCTCCCTGCCTCTGACTCAGCATCTCAGGGGAGGGGTGAGAGCCACTGCGGAAAAGCTCTGAAACTCACACACACTCCTCACATACACACACATAAACACACACACACTCCTCACATACACACATGCATACACACACACTTCTCACACACACACACACATACACACAAACTCCTCACATACATACACACACGCACACACACATACACACTCCTCACATACACACACATAAACACACACACTCCTCACATACACACATATGAACACACACACACTCCTCACATACACACACATAAACACACACACACACTCCTCGCATACACACACACAAACACACACACACTCCTCACACACACATGCACATGCACATGCACACACACACACACACACATACTCCTCACACACACACACACGCTGGCACACATGGACACACACGCAAGAACGCGCACTGCATAAACATGCACGCACTCACAAATACACGCATGTGCACACACACACACGCACACTCTCCTGTAGCACCCTGACGAAGTCATCAAAACACACTTAAAAAACACACTTCAAACAGAATGGCAGCGGTTCATTTGTAACCCCCGTACTGCGTTTGAGCCGCATGAATTTCGGCAGACCTATCGTGTTTGATCGCCAATCACATCTAGACTAAAGGAATCCCCGCCGATCCCCCAGTCCCTGCAAAAACCGCATATTTTCGACTCTGCACCGCTAAATACACTCAAGTGATCTCTGCTGGATTCACAGTTCTGAAGCGCAATTTGGAAATGCATGCATCGGATCTCACAGCTTCCACGCAGCTCCCCGTGAGAGTGCTCTGCGGTTTTCTGTTCATAAACAGCTGCTATGCCCACCAGGTCGAGAAGTTCCCACCGCAATCCCCGCGAGTGCCGCTGCTTCTCATATGAAATGTAGCGATCGTTAATAGAGTTTCAAAACACCATCAGGCAAGTTTTATTTCGCCTTCAAAAGTCTGATATTCCCCGTTCACTTCAATGGGAGCTCCAATGTTTTGCGCTCAACACGCGCAGTACAGGCTTAGGTTATTTACTTAAGTTAGCTGAAGGTGTGCTTTCCTGTCTAGTTAAATATGCACGTTTACGATTTCACCAGGCTTATAGTGAAGACTATAAGCCTGGGACATAAAGAAATCTGACCAATAGTAATCTGACCAATTGTAGTCAGCTGACCAATAGTAATGAGTCCTACGGAGCCCGCACACAGACTCCATCTTCTGAAGATGATTATGTACCATAATAAAGTGAAATAATTTCACAGGCCGCCGCTGGCTTCAACCGCATTGAGATGTGCAGAAAACAGCCGGACATCCAAGCCCATGAATGCCTTCACAGGAAGCATACCTACAGCCTCCTCTCAACCGCAATGGCACAGAGGAAAAAAAATGGGCCAATAAAGGCAAAAATGCCCCTGGCCGGTGATAAGTCTGATTCCCAGGCTCCTTCTGCACACTCAATCAGACCCACACCGCACACGCACACACACACACACACACAGACAGACACGCACACTCACATGCACACCTCAGACAGAATTCTGTTCCTTCCACAGACGCCCACACACACACACACACACACACACTCAGGGATGGACAACACCACCGCCAGGGGGTTAATGTCTTGTGCTAGCGTGCCATCAGAGTGACGTTATGATCCCTGAGAGTCAGACCTGGATGACCGGGACCCCCTGCCGCGCGGTGCGATACGCAGCAGCCGTTAGCTCGTAGCCCCGCTGAACAGCGCCTGGAGGGCAAACAGTCACGCCAGCCGAGCACAGAGGAGACAAAGGCAGCGACTGTGTACAAGGCGGGAGCGACGCAGGGTTTATGGGCGCAGTGAAGTCGTATCTTGCCGACTGCGTCGCACCCACAGGCCAGCGACACAGAAGGTAGGGACGTATCTTACTGGAGTGCAGGTTTAAGATTTGGAGTTGGGGGGGGTGGGTGGGAGGTGAGGGCCCAAGCCTATAGCTTTCTTGTATATTTTTTGAAGGCCCAAGCCTATAGCTTTCTTGTATATTTTTTGAGGGCCCAAGCCTATAGCTTTCTTGTATATTTTTTGAGGGCCCAAGCCTATAGCTTTCTTGTATATTTTTTTCCATGTCTCCTGACTGGAAATCTATTGACGGCTTTACCCTGAGGTCCTCCTAAGTGGGTCTATTTGACTCCTAGATACTTCGGCTCGTTCTTTTATTGTTATTCTTTCACCTGCACTTCCTGGACAATCCACCGTCCTTAATAAGACACGTTATCTTTGGGGACAGGGTGTACTTGAACGGCGCGATCCCAAAGCACCATTCTGAGTCTTTACACGATGACACCGGTGCCGACTTGAGTCCTGCATTAATTTAGCGATAATGATTCATGTGCAATCGTTTCTCTTTCCATGGGTCACTGCTGAAATGGACAGGTGTTAATTATGGTGGATGAAATGCTACGTTATTATCATATCAGGGCAGGATTTTCTCCTCGGTCTAACACCTGTTCTCAGAACCACAGCCCACATCCAACCCTGCTTTGTTCGCCACCTAACCAAACAGAGTAAGTCCCTTTGTTGTTGAACCTGGTCTTGTTATTCATTCGAGTTTCAAACTTATTCACTCACATGAGCAAGGCGTAAGTGTTCTGTCCAGATTAGATAAAGGCTGCACCATTAAAGAAATAAACATGAAGCGATCTTCACTTGCTGTGATGTGCTTTTGTTAGTTCTCCCGGTCCAGTCCATTTTGGACTTTGTGTTGGTCCAAATCATATGCTACCTTCCAAAGAATTATAAAGGGAGACAGATGTATAATAAAATGATTCTGCTGTTTTGCAGGAAAAAGCAGGCATGCTGACATGCTGACAGCACTTTATCAAACCACCATACGAGAATCAACACACACACACACACACACACAGGTCCCTGTCCAGTCCCACACACAGTACGTAACCCTAGGCAACTGATAAAAGGTTCAGACTCAAATATCTCTCTAAATAGCCATGTGCATGTACAGCAGGTAGGCTTTGCGCATGGGGACACACACTGAACAAAAGGGCATAAACCACCCTCTCAGCAAGAAGATAAACTCCAATTGCATTCACACAGAACAAACCATCAAACAAAAATAAAAGGCAGACATTTCTCCGTGTCCACCAAATAGCAGGGAATTCTTCACTTCACCATTTAAAAAAGAAAAGCCATTTTATCTAAGAGTAATGGAGAGACCGGTAGATATGAGTTTAAACTCTGTAAATAACAGAAAGCAGTTATCTAGTTTATCTGTAGACCAAACAGTAAGCAAGTGGCAGAACTGTGGTAAAAATAGCAGCACTACGGTGAATTAGAAAGCGACGCACTGATTGACTGACTGATTGGACAATTGATGAAACATTATTGTAAGTTTCCCCGGTATCTTAAACGTGGCCTAATTACACTGTTTACAGCACACTGGATAAGTGGAGGAATCCAGCCAGCCCTCTGTTACGGTCGAGCGAGCCCAAACGCTCTTTATTGCAGCCGGTCTGTTTCACACCATCGACGGCCACTCGAGCTTCAGCGCTCTCCCCGCCGCCCGCTCGTCCCAATTAACCAATAAAACCATTTAACTGGGCAATTAAGGGCCCCAGATAAAGCAGGCAGGGGAGTGCCCGTGAGCGTACAGACAGACACGGGGGCTGCCGGATTTATGCCTCATTAAATCATAGAGACCTGTTTACAGCGGCTGTGGTGTGCGAAGGGTTACTGGAGGTCAACTGCAATTACTCTAACGATCCGACTCTCACCCGGGCCTCGGCCTTTGGTGCTGTGAAAGCAGGACGAAAATAGATGCGCCGGTCAAATGTTTAGGCTCCCCACTTGTTTCCTGGACACCATGTTCCCTTTAATTTTTTTTTGAATAAAAACCAGTCTTCTAGGACATCTTTTTACACGGATGCCGCCATTAAATTTATCCACCCAAGAGGAAACGTCCTCGATGACATATTACATCAGCGATCCACACTCCTGGTTCAGTTGAGCCGCAGGGTCTTTGCGGGGTTTTGTTTTCGCCTTAATATCAGCAAGCAATTCAGACCCGGGAAACCAGGGCGGGTGAGTTAACCGTGTAATCAACTGCCTCCGTTTGATCGATGAAGTGCCGAGCGCCAACAGGAAACCAGCAGACCCTGCGGGCCTTCAGGGCCAGAAATTAAGATCGCCGCATTAAGACTGTGAGGAATTCCAGGCAGAGCCATACCTGTCGTCGGTGCTCTATAAATCATTTAAGCGAACATCGGAGCGGGAATGCCAACTGCTGCCGCCCGTACGGCCCGGCGTTTGCCCACCGCCCCCCCTGTAACCCTGTCCATGCCGCCCGCGGGGAAGTCCGCCCGGCCTGACTGGCAGACGGAGAGAGTGTGGAGGGCGGAGGCCACGGTCAGATCAATGGGGCGAACTGCCAGATCAATACAACAATTAAGTGCCGAACACCGAGCCAAACGCGCCCCCCTCCCAACCTCCCCACATCCCCTGCTCCCCCCCACCCTCCCTCCGTCTCGCTCCGGCCCTTTCCAGGGGAGAGGTGCGGGGACTGTAACCCACGAACAGGATTTTTAAATTTTTATTTAACCATTATTTAACTAGGAAAAAAACCCCATTGAGATTGAAATCTCTTTTGCAAGGGGGACCTGCCACTCTTATTAGCATGGCTAAAATTACATCCGCGCCAATTAAAACTTCATTATTAGGAGGAGCTTTCACAGTCGGTCCCCTGCTAGTGGTGTAGGAAAGTCCCAAATCACTTCCCACCTGTCACACTAGTAGCAGGAATAGAGAAAACAGGCTACGCAACATCGTTGAGGGAAAAAAATTCCAATTTAACGTTGAGTGGCTCCCAGTTCCTGTGTATGTACACTACAGAGGTCGGTACAAGAGCAGCTACGCTTACAGCTTTTGACTGCAGCGGCTTAATGTTATGACTGCAGTAGAAAACAACAGCTGAAACACGGCCAAGTGGTTTTACAAATACAATTTTACAAGCACAACGTACCAATGTGTATGTACACAGAATTTACGCCCCGTATGCCAGTGTAGTTATACCGTGGGAATCAGTGAAAGTGAAAGAGAGAGAAAGCTAGAGCTCGGCAGGGAAGTGAAACAGACAGATCCCTCAGTTGAGCAGGAGAGAGCTCAGCAGAGGTATGACAGACGGACAGGTAGACGAGACTGAACCTGGGTGCCGTTGCTGTATATCTCCAGGGTGCCCCCTCTGCTGGTGCCCTCTGAGTATCCCGACTCGGACAGCACCAGGTCCCCCGACCCATCTCCGTCGGACCCCCCCCACACGCTCCGGAGGTCCCTCAGGGACAGGAGAGGGGCCAGGCAGCACCCGCTGGTGGGGCACAGACTCGGCATGACCCTGCTTCAGACTGGAGAAGGACTTCCTCATTCGCTGCCGTCAACCGCCAGATCCCCGTCCGACAAGGGTGAGGCGAGACACGCCCCCTCCCCCCTCCTTCCTCAACACCAGTCCTCCAATCAGAGGGCTCCTCCTCTCCTCTCACTCCGTTCAATATAGCGCACTTCCCCTTTCCCCAGGTGTGCTCAGGTGAGCCCTGGCGAATCACTGCGAGGGAGGGGTTCGAGGCTAAAAATAGAGTGAGATAACCAGTCTGACCGCATGCACAGGAGCAGGAAACAAAGCCGCGCGGAAGTGGGTGCGACTCCAATCAGATTGGTCTCCACCAGGGGCACACCCACAGCCATATTTACATCACCATCATTACAGGGCCAATTCCGAGTCAACATCATCCCCAGTATTGCAGGGAGAAGAAGGTCAGGTAATATTGACTTCAATTTTCTCATCGTACACGGGGGCCGGCTACGGATGCGGCTGGAATGCGCCGCTGCGCCTAGCAACAACATATCGTGTTTGCACAGGCAGCCACTTCTCAAAGAGGGAAATGATAAACGATAGAAGTGCTCAGTGAGTTATCTGCAAAAAAATGTGCAATAAGCCACTTCAGATATGGAATATGCACAACGCAAAAACTGTGTGGTTTTACTCCAGGCCTCAGAGGGGGACAAATCGTCATTTTTCACAAAATCAGGACCCAGTACAGCACGATACATAGGCATAAAGTCCTAGACCTAAAGTACCTAGACCTGTACCTGTGCCTCTGAATCCAGTTCCCATAAAACTGAGCTCTTTAAAATCCTGCCCACCTGAAAACCACTTCCCAAACAGAATGTATAGCTTGGAGGAAAAAGAGAACTCTCTTTTATAATAGATGTAGGAGGGTAGATTTGTACTGGACAGAAAAACACGCCATATTCACCAATACTATTCCAACTGCATCCCCCTTTTCTTCTGTAATTAGTTCAATTAATTCATGTTAGCTGTGTGAATCTATAATTTGTATTATGGGTCAAGCACTGACATACCTGTATGTTCACTTACATTTAGTGCTTTAGTGATGTAGAATTTACACTTGCTGGTATGGGAATGTCATTAGCCAGGTCTTGCTCTGCTGCCCACGTATCTCAGGTATATGTACTCTGCTCTCTTTTGTTGTAAAGAGGTCTTGGGAAGAGCATCTGCTTAATGAATGTATCATAATGTAATAATTCTGAGAGCCGCAAAGACAAGCCTATGCAGCCAGGGAACCAGTTTGTTCCAGCTCAGGACATGAAATGAACTCAGGCATTTTACTGCACGCGGAGCAGGGAACAGAGTGGACTCTCACCGTCTGTCAGACAAACACCATCCTCCATGTTTAAACTGAGGTGCCGTCTCACTGTGTTTGAAAAGATCCCATGCCACTTATTGCAAAAGCCTAGGGGGTAGTGGCCTCAGTGTCCTGGTCAAAAAACTGTCATGGCCACATATTTATCCTACTCATATTCGCTCCCTAGGTCGTCACTGCATAAGAGAATTAAGTTCTCAGTTAACCTACCTGGTTAAAACCAGTTAAAATAAAACACAAAGTAAGCACACTAGCAGCTGAAGGAGACCCCAGGCAGGACAGGAAGGGGATTCCAACACCGACCCCGAAAACCAAGACGTGATTTTCAGATTTCGAGGGGGAATTTTCTCCGTCTCTGAACAGGTGAGAATCCGAAACTGGATCATGCCACTGCACCGTTTCTCCCGTTGCCACCTTGATTTCCACATTGTCTCCACGGCAATGTGAACAGCCAATCAGCTCCGCTCTGACTCAGGACTCCAGATGGAGATAGTCGCTCGCTGTTCTGCTAGCGATCAAAAGTGCAGTTTCACGATTTAACACCAGAGGGGTGCGTCAGTGCAAAAAAGAGGACCATCGGCGCTTAACGCCGCCTTATTCTCCAAATGCATCAACAGATCGCAGATTCCTGCAGTCTTCTCCACCCCCCCCCCCCCCCAAAGACCAACGCATTACTAGCTATCAACTTAAAATAAGATTTCAATTTTCATATAGTTGTCTTGGTAGAAAATATTGAACAGTATGCTTTTTGTCCACAACGTTCAGTTGCATACTTGTGAGGGCACCAGTACAGACATCTGATGGTTTCAGCCTTGATGACTCAAACAAGCTGGTGCATGAAGTCTGTGTGAATTTCCAATTACAGTTGAGGGAAAGGGTTCATCTGTGATTTTTTTTTTTTCAAATACATAAATTACATGTAATAATAAGACCTCAAGCTAAATGAGACAGATGCACTTATGCAAATTGCTTTAGCTAAGAGCTTCTGAAAAATGCTTAAATTGTACATTTTACACAGACGTAGGGCTAGTAGGCTTGAACGAATTAGCTCTATGTCCGTGCCTTTATATTTCCCTGCAGTTCCCTTGGTCCCCACTAGATGGGAGTACTCACAACAAGGCAGCAGAGCAAGTGACTGGTGCAGTCATTTGTATCTGTCTTTCCCATTAAGCTGACCCTCCTCTCTATGGCTCAAAGTCACTTTGGGCACACACACACACACATGCACACACACACACACACAAGCATGCATGCATGCACACACACACACCCACACACGGAACTTAGATCTATTACTTGCCACTTGCTCTAATATCAGTAGAATGCATATTTTGCCATGACAACCTTGCAGGTTGCTCTAGATAACAGCATCAAGTTCAATCAATCAATCACTAAACCTGTGAGTGATTTAGAGGGAATAAATAAATGTTTGTTACTGATGACGTACCAGAATGTGTATAACAGGACTAAGACTCTTTCACCCTCACAAACACCCACCCACACCCACCCACACACACACACACACACACACACACACACACGTGTGTGTGGAGACGCACAGAGAGTGTTCCTGGAGAACCGCTAACGCTGTGCTGAGGGCCGCCACAAGACAGTGACACGAAATGTTGCCATGGGAACAGGCAAATTTCCACAGTGGCCCCTTGGCTGGGCACCGGGGCTGAAAAAAGAAGAAAGAGAAGGAGCTGAAAGCAAAACACACACCCACACACACACACACACGCACACACCGCATACACACACACACACACACACGCGCGCGCACACACCGCATACACACACACACACACACACCGCATACACACACACACACACACACCGCATACACACACACACACACACACACACACACACACCGCATACACACACACACGCACACACCGCATACACACACACACACACACACGCGCGCGCACACACCGCATACACACACACACACACACACCGCATACACACACACACACACACACCGCATACACACACACACACACACACACGCGCGCACACACCGCATACACACACACACACACACGCACACACCGCATACACACACACACACACACACCGCATACACACACACACACACACACCGCATACACACACACACACACACACACGCGCGCACACACCGCATACACACACACACACACACACCGCATACACACACACACACACACACACGCGCGCACACACCGCATACACACACACACACACACACACGCGCGCACACACCGCATACACACACACACACACACACCGCATACACACACACACACACACACACGCGCGCACACACCGCATACACACACACACACACGCGCGCGCGCACACACCGCATACACACACAGTACGCGCACGCGTACGCGCACACTCACATACAAACTCACGCACACATGCGCACGGTGTGTCGCGTTCATTCACAGCAGACGCACAAACGCGCGCAAACCCGACCGCCAGGCTGCTTTCTGTGGGATGTTTCCTAATCCGGCCCCCTCTCCGTAGCCCGCCTCAGCCAGCCAGCCGGAGCTTCGCTGCTGCATTGATTATCTGAGCTCCGCGCGGCGCGGCGCGGGAGCCAGACCCGCCGTACGGAACAGTCAATCTACTTGAGTGGAAAAACACTCCGCGGTTTCCAGATCCTGACATTGCACTTGTCACAAATGATACATCTCAGGGGGGGAGCCTGCCAGGTCTCCTGAACGTGTCAGCCATCACTGGACATTAGGCTGATGCTTATGTACCAGCCAAGAAAGTCCAGCCCGAGCCGCCTCCCTTCCTGCCAGAGTCCTTTTCAGCCTTTTGGCACAGTGTTTTCACCGCAAGCCGCCCCCCCTCGCTCAAACACAGCCATGCACACACAGAAATGTGCGCACGCACATGCACACAGATACACACGCCACAACCCCAAATTTAGAAATTTGTACTTTGCAAAAATATTTCTATATTCACTCTATGTTGTGAATCCTGTGGGCGGACTTTCACACCTAAGCGAAACCACATCCTTTCCTAAATAGCGCTCGGCTTTATTAATAGCAAGATAAAGCAGAAATGAAAACGAGACACGGACAAGCAGCTTTGACTGTAGATTAATAACAAGATTAGCCCTGTCAGCCCAGGCTAACGAGCACGCATGTTCTAATCTGTTCAGTCAGAGGGGAATACAGAGTGCCAAGAGGCATCAGACTCCAAATCACCCTTCAGGAAATGTGTGTGTGTGCTCATATAGATTGTCTTTCACTAGCTGGATGTATTCCTTTAAAGCCGTATGCATCATGGAGCCCTAATCCGGTTCAGTACTACCCCTGATTGCTTCCACCATACGGTGCAAATCTGCCTCTTATACCATAATCCTCTCCAAAAACAAACAAGCTCGCTCCAGCGGAGGGGGGTGGGGAGAAGGAACAAGGGAGAGAAAGAGAAAGAGAGAGAGAGAAAGATAGAGAGAGGGAAAGAGAGAGAGAGAGAAAGAAAGAGATAAGAGATAAGGAATATATCAAGACGGGGAAAGCGAAACAGACAAACAGGAAAGAGAAAAGATAAACTAAATTATGTTCAGCGTGCCAATACTGTCGAACAAGGTCACCTTACGATTGGGTGTGGCAGCCATAGCTGTCATTCTGTCTAGAAACAAGAAATAAGTATTACCTTTGGCACTCAGTATACCAATGAGTGCTAACCTGTGAGTGTCCTAGAAACACAGTTAGCACACTACTGTAAGACTCCTGTGAAAAGTGTATTTGTACAGCAGCACCCGTGATTTTACAGCAGAGATTAAAAAAAAGCTCAAGTTACTGCGTAATAAGAGGCACCTTCAGGAATGTAAGATGTTCTTCTGATTTCTTGATAAATTCAAGCTTGTCTAGACTCATTTATCACTGTCGAGAGCAAAAAACCTCTACGCTGATAGGCATGGCTTGTTAGAACGAGTAAAAGGGCAGTGCAGTCCTGCGTTGGTACATCCCTGCTGCAGCCCTGCGTGTGTGTGCACGTTTAAAAAAATATGTTACAGCACTGAACACAGTTTCTGCCAATTTGCCGACCAAACACCAGTGATTAATGAAAGTAAAGTTTACCTCCCATGGGCTGGTACTGCATCTATGCCAAATAATCACGTCTATTTGAAAACCCTCATTATTGTGTACAGTCTATTCGAAGGGCAGCAACTGTTTGAAGTAATATGACGTACCGTCTGACAGATGAGTGACCTGTTTGAGCAGACGGAAGCCAGAATTAGGTCCTATTCAGTCTCTCGGCTCTCTGAGTGAGATAGTTTCATATTTAGGTCTACAACCCCCCCCCCCCCACCCACCCCCACCCCCAGCTGCTTTGAAGCTGCCCAAAGCCGGCCCCCCTGCTGACCTGGTGCCCTTTTACAGTCTGGCCTGCGTGTCCCATGACCATCTTTCATGTGCAGGAGTGTGGAACACGCGCAGAGGGCACGCTGTCTGCGGGAACTCGGACACGCAGGTGCGCAGAAAAGCAGAGCGGCGCAGATCCCATGCTAATGCAGCGTCTCCGCGGACAAGCGCACGTTCAGGATCAGCTTTTCCCTGACCTTATTACTACTGTTATTATTGCTATTCCTATTATCATCATCACAGTGTAACGGACACAGTCTGATAGCAGCGCAAGCACTTCACTACGGAACACTAACGAGGAGTAACAGCTCAAGCCCTGAGACAAACAGAGTTCTGTGAAGCCTGACTCTGACTGCAGCCTTCTGCTCTTTCTGCGAAGCCTGATTCACACTGCAGCAGTGAGCCCTTTCATACAGTTAAACACCTGAGGCCTCTGACTGGCCAGGCCAGCAAAAGAAACACCAGGATCCCAGGCCTGGGCCAGTAGCCACAGGTTCCAGCTTGGGTTATGTCACAAGCCGGCTCGGGCCAGGAATGTTTTCGTGGGAGGACGTGACCTACCCCATCCCACCTGGTGGGGGGGTGACGGGGGGGGGGGGAGGGGGGGGGCATTAAGTCTAGTTTGCTCAGGTTACTGTTGCTTTAGTTCCACCAAACGACGCGCCCACTCCCAGCAGGCTCTCAGCTTGTTTTCAGGTGGAGGTTGGTCTCTTCTCTGACCAGGGCTAACTGTCCTGTTACACTCTGTGGCTCGCAGGTTTTTAAACAATCACTGGCTCGCAGCTGAGCAAGCCAGAGGAGCACACACATTTCAGCTCAGTGCACTCAGCGCACTTAGTAGTATATATGTGTGTGGGTGGTACGCTGGAGACTCAACTACCAATTCTTTATTTATTAATTTTTTTTTTTTTTAAAGAGAGTGGGTTGGCTGTTCTCCTTTTGTATGTTTGTTTTTTTCTTCACCTTCTTCAGGCAGAGAGAGTTAGAGGTGGGACCACAGTACAGAACGCAGCATGGAAGGGAATTCAACTTCAGACTGGATGGGGGATTCTTATGCGACAGGAGAGTTGTCCTACAGGCTGCGTCACAGTCTTGCTATATTAGCACTTCTTAACTGGGAATAAAAAAGGCCACAAACCAAATAAAAAAATTTAAAAAATCTATCAATAAGAATAAGACACTGGAAATGGCAATGGTCAAAAAATGGATATTTATGGGTGGCAGATGGAGTTCTGACAGAGTATCACAGTTCTTCATACAGCTACATTCAAGGCCAAGCCTGACTGAGTGACTGTAGAACGCGACTCCTGTGAATTCTCTCACTCCAGAAGGACTGCTAGTGATATGCTGTAGAAGGTGTTCGGTCGTCCACAGCTGCGCAAAGCCACCACTGCTGAGGAAAACACTGTCGTAACCGAAGCTTTGAAAATCCCTCACCATCCAGCTCATATTTTAACATCGCTTGGCTTAGCAAACTGCGGCGGCTATGGGCGTTCTGTGTTGTTATGCAGCACTAGGAACTCCAATTACAAAATACAAATAGAATACAATAGAACGGAATTAAACTGAATTAAATTCAGTTAGTGGTACTAACAATAATAAGCATCATGCATGCTGCACTGTTGTTCAAAGGTGGTCGTAAAAACTAAGCGCAGAGAAAACAGATGAGTGAGAACATAAGCAAAAACAGAGGGGGGTGCAAATAATGCAAGTTAAAATATCAGCAATAACACAAAACACAAAACATTTTTTACAAAGATGTGTTTTAGTACTGACGCCTCCCACTTAGTAAAACGTAATGCTTTTTTTTTTGTACTTTCCAAGCATGCTCTGTGTGTTCTGCTTTTTGTAGCTGGCTGACGGTAACTGGGTGCACAAAAAGGTAGAAGCACGTTACTTTTTCTTCCCCTTTCTCTTTTTGAACCACCCCCCTCCCCTGCGTGTGAAGGCAGTGGCTACGGTCATGAAAAGCCACAGCTTCCTGCCTGCGCCTGAGAGACCTGCCAAATAAGCCATTGTCGGCCAAGGCCAGTTGCATAGTGACATCACAGACAGCGGCCGATTTACCAAACCCCTTCCTGCTTCCAACCGACACTAGTAATTTCAAAATGTTGCCTGGCAACCTCTAAAATAAGGCGTTCTCTTATCTGCACTTTTATCTGACATAAATCCTTATCACTAGCGTGTCCCGTTGATATAAAATGGGTCGGAACGGTGCGGTAGAGCAAAACCTAAATGTTTGACCTATTTAAAAGATTTACTGATAAAAGAATTACAGGGAAGATGTGTGGCTTTTGCTAATGACCGAGAGAGCAGATAGTCAAACGTGTCAATGCTTCAGACTATAAAACTAATTTATGTCAAAACTAAAATCATAGCACTTGTTTCTCATCTTGCCTGTGCTTCGTGTATGTATGTATGAACATGTATACGTGTGTGTACGTGAATCTGTTTGTGCACATGAATACATATGTCCATGTGCGCATGCACATACATGCGTACATTAATTGGTGTATGTGTGTATCTGTTTATATACATGAATATGTGTGTGTGCGTGTGAGAGGTCCAGAACCCCATCTTTGATCAATACAATGATAAATCACTTAAACAGCCTGTGGAGTGTATCATTACAGCACAGCTCACTCTGTCTCTTTAACACAGCCATAGAGGTCTCCTCTACAAACTGGCCCAAGGTCACATTAGCAGGACAAGCTTAAACCTGAATCAATTACTCCCAGCATTAAACTGGAATGCTCGGACAAAGCACTTCCAGACAAAATGGACACAACGTAGGGTTGTCCATATCGGATATCTGTGTGAATTATTCAAATACAACATCTATACTATAGTGTCACAGGGTGCATATACTGGTGTTACAATACCATATATAGCTATATGTGGTAGTGGAAATTATACAGTGGTCAGCCAGTAGGCATATAATATCAGTGTACATGTTTATCCTCACAACACTTTAATCTAAACGGAATCTAATTCAGAGCAAATTCTAAAGTTTCAGTTCAGTCCCTCAAGCCATCTATTCACATACATATATTGTATGAATTTATACATATAACCTGAGCAAAGTGTTTATGGGATTTTCTTCCAACAGTTCATTGTGAGCTGCTGTCATGTTCCTCCTGCGGAATTCCAGACACCAATAGGTCATGTGACAAGGCATGTGATCCGATGCCTGGCCACATGTGGTGGCCTTTTAAGTGGCTTTGCACTGGTGTTTCCGTTTTTCTCCCCATTACCCAATACTTAAAAAAATAAAATAAACCAATGCTTTTAACAAAGAATCCATTAAAGTATGGAAGAAAGGTCTCAGAAATAATTTTCTTAACCTGAGGCTAGCCAAAACAGATCAATTAAAGTCTATAACGGTGAGGCCTGGGGTTGACAATTAAAAAGGACAGAGAATGGCAGGCAGCAGCCGACAGGAAATGAGCCTGCATGCCAAACAGCTGAGATCCACAGATCGGTCCTTTTCTCTTGGTGAGCTAGCAGCACCACATTCTAGCTCAAAGCAAGAGGCAGCCCATCAATTACTATGGTTACAACTAGTGAAGGGAGGGCGATATCTCATGCACCCAACGATGTGTGGACCTACAATTAACTTACATTCATGAAGCTTGATTCTGCCTTCACTATTAACAACTCTTACTGACAGTCTCTTGTACAATAGACCACTGTTGAAATAGGAAAGTACTCAACTTTCCATTTCTAGACCCTGTTACACAAGTGTCTTGACAAAGACAGACACAGAAAACACTGGTACTGGAAATTACTTATACAACTGTTGTACAAAAGGCTGTAGCAAGACGAGCTAACACAGCAGATTTGTTTCACAATTCCCAGAAGCCAAACCACAGTGACAGTTCAATACGGAATCTGATCAGCATTTTTCTTATATCCTGCTAAGCTACAGAAGCAGTCAGATAACTGTTAGAGTGTTCTAATAAAGGCAGCACACTACACATTAAACAAGAAGATAAGCATCAATCTAACAGCATTTTGTCTCTTCTCTAGAGCTCTTTTCTTTTAATTTGGTGGCTGAGAGCTATTTATTACTTAAAATGAAACTTGCAACTTAACCCGAAACAGAAAGAAAGTACTGAAATAGATGCTGACTCAAAATACTGCTGACTGATATATGGTCTTTGTTTAATGACCACTACAGCAAGACGAGCATTAGTCAAATAATAATCTAACCCTTAAAACCCCAGTAAAATGACTGCAGATTACCAATAATTTTTAACACCTTATGATCACAAAAATATGTTACGTTACTTCCAGCTGGAGAGGTTTTTCCACATTTTTCTGGCATCAGGACAGTTAAAAGTATTTCCGAGGCGTATTAGACCCAGGTCTGAATGAGGGCACACTGTGTGGTGTAGCTACCTCAGCAGATGCCAGCAGGCCTTTGATGTGGAGGTGGAAACATACCCCCCCCCAGCCCCTCCCATGGGCCCCTCCCTGTGTAGGTGACCCTGACTCAGGCCTCCAGAGAGCACCGTGCTGCAGTTTCACTTTAGAGAATCTTCTAGAACTCGTACACGCCCGACAGCCCAGGTCAATACTCCTGATCCTGAATACAGTCTCCAGCAGCAAGAAGCACCCACACTTAAAAACAGAAAAAACACCTAAAAACATTTTTAAAAAAAGGCTATTACATGGGTCTTGGACATTCTACAGCTTTCTATATCACTTATACTATCTACAAATAGAACCCTGCAATTCTAAAGCATTGAAAAGTCACAGACTCAAAATTCTACAGATTTGGTCAAAAACAAAACATCTCTGTAGATAGAAGCCTATCTCTCTTAACAAATTCACATAAACAGTGTGTTAAGGTCTAGATGCCCGACAGTCAGTCGAGTCTGTCAATGGCCTCTCCTTCAACCCACCCTCCCACTGTGAGCCTCGCTACTTCTGCCTAGCGTAAGCCTCATCGGCTCTGCGCAGGCATTTATTGGCTAAGGAGGGAGGGGGGGGTTAACTGAGCTTCTGAAACTCATTTGAGAGTGATTACCCGTATAAGGCAGTGAGGAGAACCTTAACCCCCAACTCTGTGGTTGTTTAACACCAGCCTCAGCAGGACTTAAGATTGGTTTCAGCGCACTGGATGTGAAAGTAAAAGCCCTCTGCGCAGCTTCCGTTTCGGGCCTGTGGATGCCCACATTGTGAGCCTGCAGTCAAGGGCGGCGGACAAAGCCATGCTGAATATCAGGTTCCGATTGGACGGCTCCCCCTGCTAACGCCACAGAGACGTTCGCCGGGTGTCTGGGTGTCTCTGTTATCAGTCAGTCCCAGCCGGGCGCACATCAACAGAGCCTCTTAAAGCAGTGCAGTCAAATACATGATCTGTGTGACTGGGTGTGTGTGTGTGTGTGTATGTGCATGTGTGTGTGTGTGTGTGTGTGTGTATGTGCATGCGTGTATGGGTGTCTGTGTGTATCTGTGTGTGTGTGTCTGTGTGTGTGTGTGTATGTATGTGTGTGTGTGTAGGTGTGTGTGTGGGGGTGTGTGTGTCAGTGAGTGTGTGTCTGTATGTGTGTGTGTGCGTGTCTGTGTGTGTGTCAGTGAGTGTGTGTGTGCGTGTCTGTGTGTATGTGTGCGTGTCTGTGTGTATGTGTGTGCGTGCATGTGAGTACAACACAATACAGCACAAAATCTATGCTGTGTAGACAGATTATGTTTTATTGATCCCAGAGGGAAATTGCAGGTCTTCCCTGATCTGTATCTTCCTTTTTCAGTCTAGCAGCGTTTAATTTTGCTCTGGTATCTGTACTGGCTGCGAGACATAGTGACAGGATACTGCGTGATGAGTGTCGTGGTGATGAGTGATGCCCGGGATGAGTGTTCTGATGAAAAGCTACTGATTGAAACTATGGGTTAAGTGAAATGAACACTTCATGCTAAGCGCGGCTTGTTTTTCAATCCTGCCTGTTTTGCCTCGGGGTGTTATGGTGAAACGTGTTGGGGTGGTGAGTGCTGTGATGGTGAGAGAGAGGACGATGAGCGTCTCAGTGATAAGTGACGTGGTGACGGGAGTCATGGTGATGAGTACAAGAGTGATGACATGATGGAAATGCAGTGAAATGATAAACCCGGTGAGCTGAAATGCGTTAAAAAAAAGGTTTAAAATATTGAGTTGCCCCCGGAGGCAGAGGAAGCAGCGCACGCTGTGGCCATTTGTTAGGTGCTACGCCAGGAGCTGTGCTCCATTTTTCTTTGTATGTTTGAATTTGCATTCCGTCCCTAACCCCCTTTCTGTGGGTTTTTATTCTAATAAACAAGAATACGCATACAGATATATCACTGAGTTTATATGTATAGATATATCACACGGCAACACACACACGTATATATATATATATATACAGTATATACACACACACACACACACATACAAGGTATATCAAGACATAGGGCAACAAGGGTGACAACAGCATCAATAAAGACAATGGTAATAGGAAGCTACATTAATACAATTCATCTAAAACAAATGAAATGAAAGAAGATGGACATGAACACAGAATGTGACTCAGGGGATGAGCTCCAGTCAAACGGGCCCCAGGGGCCGATTGGGGGGGGGGGGGGGTTCAGTTTGAGAACACCCCTGTCCTGTCCACTGTGTCCTGTTTTCCAACATTCAGTTCATCTGTCTTGTGGAACGCTGCATTATTTCATTTAAGTAGCAAAGGAAAACAAACAAACAAAAAAGAACAGAAACTCAATACAATTTAAGCACGCACTACTGTACTGCGTTTGCATATGACATAGCGTTGCTTAGCGCATGAAATATTAAAACCAATTCCCCAATAGCTTGGGGGCAAAGGTCTCCCCGCCCGCCCCCCCCACCCCCCCCCACCCCCCCACCCCCCCACCCCCCCACCCCCGGCTCGCTGTCTCATTAAGTCAAGCTCTCGGCGCATAGAGAGAAATCAATGGTTTTATTTCAGGCATTAATATTTATCATAATTTCCAACATGCACAGAGAGAATTCCATCCCCTTGCCACAGGCCACGGTCACGGTCATTCCCTCACTCTCCACCACACACTTGCCGTTAACGGCCACACAGCACCTCCCACACGGCAGCCAACAGCTTCGGCAAGCGCCAGACCCAGGACAAACCAGCGTCTCTTTACAAATCTCTTCAGCTCATTAGCCGCGGACTAAATTTAGAAACACATCGGTACATCACCGCGAATGTTACACACAACAGGTTACTAAACGAAAACACGCGCTCAGGAAGGAAATGAAGGCTTTTCCTCTGAATATTGGGTGAAAATACAACGCCGCTTTTGAAATGGTCAGAAATAAGCAGGATGTTTTGGTGTCTTAAAGGGTAAACTGCTGGAAATAATGATTTTACCCAGGACAGATGTGGAGAGGAAACATATATATCGCCCACAGCAGTGAGCAGTGAGTTATAACTGTGTTTTATTCTCTAACAGCTATGCAAATGAGCTACACCTCCTCTCTGTTCTAACCCCTCACTCCCCCTCTCTCTCCTGTAGGGCTCTCCTATTCCATACATCACTCTCTCTCAGCCTGCACCCCCACGCTCACCTGGTATCCATCTATAAATTCCTCTCCCTCTCTCTCTTTATTCCTCTCTCATCCTATCTCTCTCTCTCTATATATATATATATATATACATCTTTCTTTCTATCTCTCAATCTTTGTCTCTCTCTCTATCCCTCTCTCCTATAGGGCTCTCCTACTCCATACATCTCTCTCCCTCTCAACCTGCACCCCCATACTCACATGGCATCCATCAATTTCTCTTTCTCTCTCTCTATCCCTCTCTCTATACATCTCTTTTTATATCTCTCAACATTTCTCACTCTGTCTCTCTCTATCCCTGTCTCTCTCTCTTGCTCTCGCTCTATCCATCTTTCTTTCTCTCTTTTCCTCTCTCTGCGTGGTGCATGGTAGAAACCACAGAAACCTTGCTTTCTAAACCTCTCTTTTTCCTTTTCTGCCTCACCAAAGCGTGGCACCCCGCAGGGGGTGGAAACAGACAGTATTCCCCCCTGATGTTCCCGCACAACCAAGGAGAGAATTTTAAAAAAACCACGAAAACAGTGTAAGAGTGGAAGCAATCACTGTGATTGGCGTGTGACATACGAGCATGCTTAATGCCGTGAAATATCCTGCTTCAGACTCTGCCGTGCCCGGAATTCAGATTTACGTCGTCCTGCCGA
Organism: Anguilla anguilla; assembly: GCF_013347855.1. Classification (NCBI taxonomy): domain Eukaryota; kingdom Metazoa; phylum Chordata; class Actinopteri; order Anguilliformes; family Anguillidae; genus Anguilla; species Anguilla anguilla. The sequence continues at coordinate 12,815,648 of NC_049203.1, forward strand.
TTATCCTTCTGCTCTCTCTCTCTCTCTCACCCTCCCTCCCTCCCTTCCTCCCTCTCTCTCTCTCACCCTCCCTCTCTCCCTCCCCCCATCTCTCTCTCTCTCTTTCTCTTTCTGATGGGAAACTGTTTCACTGATGGTGCTATACCTGACGGAGAGTGCACTCCATTAATATTCTGTGTGTGATCGCCGATGCCGCGCTGATGAGGGGATGCCGCAGACCCCGTTCCCGTGTCATTGAAAACAGCAGAGGTCATGTGACTGCTTTGAGCACACCCCAGCTGGACAATTAAAACACCAATACCAGTCCGCATTATCCCACATCAGCGCCTATCACCTCTGCAGAAAGGACACTCGGGTTTGCACTGTTCACAGTGCCTTCCATGGCAACCTGCCATTTTAACAATGCGCACGCAGTTATAATAGCAGTGCCAGAGATGTGGCACTGGTCTTCTCATGGTTCTCTCTTCCTATAACATCTCTTTACAAATGAAACATCAACTAGATTTGGGCAACCTTCCCACAAAAAGAGTCCACTTCAGTGGCTAAAATAACACAAAAAAGGCCCCTGATGTGTCAGCTGAACAATTGCACTACGCAGTGTGTGTGTTTATAAATAAACACAGCCCCAAGCCGTACACACACACACACACAGACACAGACATGCGCACACACACACACACAGACAGACATGCGGGCACACACACACACGCAGACATGCGCGCACACACACACACAGACATGCGCGCGCGCACACACACACACACACACACAGATATGTGCGCACACACACACAGACATGCGCGCACACACACGCACACACACACAAACACACACACACACACACAGACATGCGCGCACACACACACACACACACACACACAAAGAGGGAGTGAGACCATTCCTCTGCAGCCCGTAGGACTCCGCTTCATGTGCAGTGTTATGTCTTGTGCACACCACCCCCACACACCGGGGAGGAGGGGGTTCTTGCGTAACATCTCACACTGACGCAACCAACCGCCCGGCACTGCCTATTGTGTGGGCAGGGTCACGCTCAGGCCACAGAGATCGTCTGAGGAGGACGGCACCGTGGAGTCATGAGCTCAGTGGCAGGGGGTTGGCGGGTCACCTCCTTCCCCACATCCCACAGTTCAAGCTCCGTTTTCTTTTTTTTTCTTGACCCGATTTGCTCCCCCGTTTTCTCAGGGAAAACGCCAGGTGCACATGGTGAGCCGATCTGCATCGCTGCAACCCCCTCCTCCTTCCCTTTGGGGAGACTGCCGTCAAAGGCAGGCTTTCCTCTGAAGCCATACTTATTTTCCCCCTGTCTCGCGCAGCCATCACACTTGGAGGTAAAACCCCACATACGCACCGTATACAGGCGGACTGCAGGCTTCCGCTCAAACAACCAGAGCCTGATAAGATGCAGGCTCCGCCCCCTCTGACTCAACCCCTCCCTCCCTGTGCGCCGCTATGCCGCCGACTCAACGCCCGGGGCCCCGTCCGCACGCCGGAACAGCGCCCCCACAGGATGCGCCTCCCAGCAGCCCTTTAATCCCACACCTGGGTGTGCTACCCATAACAGCCCCCCCTGTGCCTCTAAGACCTGCAGCACCCGGCTCGCCAGCCTCTGTCACTCTCCCCGAGAGCTACCGGTGACCTCGTAACAGAAAAAAGAGAAAGACGAAATCGGGGTTCGCTGCGTCGCGCGCAACCCGGTTACGGATAAAAAGGCTTTTTAATTATTTCGCTTTCCTTAAGTTCCCCCGGGGAAAAATGAAGTTATTATATTTCTGTTCTGTGTTTGGTAGCAACCCTCACAGGGGATGCCTGCGTGAGCAGGGGGAGAATTCTGACAAACAGCACTCCCAGCACTTAGATGATAACAAAAAGGGACAGCAGAACTGCATACTACATTTGTCTTTTTTTTTACATGCAGCATGCTCTGTACACCACATCTGCAATACACTACACTACTATATAAATCAGATGTTTTGTCGATACAAATTTCAGGGAGATATTTTTTTTTAACTTCTGACCAGGAAATGGACTCACAGCCTTGAGTTAGGACACATATTTGCTGTGGACTAGACATGGTTTTACTTTGACTGCACACTGTAAACTTGAAAAAAAGGAGTCTAGGACAAAATTTGATCTGTGAGGCGTTTGAAATGAACCGTTAATTATTAATGCATTTTCTCAGATTTATAAAGTAGTGTTGCACTGGCATCGCGATACTAACCAGAAGCAAGGTGTAAATTTCAGAGCTGTGAAGACAGCCAAGGGAACCATTTTTTTTTTTTTTACACAGAATACCGCAGTTCATTTTAGGCCCTTATAGTGCCCCATCGAGTATTCCTTTCACCGATTGGCCAAAAAAAAATGATTTATGATGTGTGTGCGTCACGATGAAACACAATAACACCATTAAACAGCAGCGCTAGACAGCGTAGCGTCATGCCCCCCTTTGAAGTGTGCGGATGATGCACAGCACGAACCCGTCTCCTCTGAGCGTAATGGAGGCTTTGAGAGCTGCACTTCCTTCAAATTGTTATTTGTTGCCATGGACACTAGACGCCACGAACCAGGCCGGCCAAGTCCAGCCCGAAGCTTGAGCCTCAAGATTCGTGCCCGAAAGACTCAGGCTGCTGGCCTGTTTGCTCGTCCGCTGGCAGGCCTGTGAAGTGTCAATGTCACTCAAAAATCCACCAATACAGCACCTACCTTGCCGTTAACATCATATTCCCAGTGAAAGATGACAGCTAACGTCCATATTTTGATATCAAGCTACCAGTGATAACACTGCCCTTGACCTTAGCCACACCCTTTTACCCTGCTGGCCCAATGAGGATCAAGGAGTTCAAAAGGGCCAAACAGCAAAGCCTCGGGGCAGTAAGTTGTGACTGAAGCACCGCCGAAGCCTGGACTCCTCTGTGGAAAAGCAGCAGTACGCTCGAACAGGACCTTACAAGCGCTGCTTTACTATATCGCATTGGCAGCTGTCATGCAGGGACAGAGTGAGAATTAGCTGAAGTCTGACACCGTCTGAATAGAATCCAGGGTCACCGGTGACTCAAACCAGCATTCTGAATGATCTCACGCCAGAACAATCTGGTCTAACTGTGCCTGAAAATGCCTGGATTGAACTTGGATTTAACTTTAAGCACATGCCCTTCAGGCAAAAAAAAAGACAGCGAGGAGTCTGGATACTTTAAAAAATTGTGATTGCTGTGACTATGTGGGACAGAGTTAAGCCTGGTGCCCTCTGCACCAGTTTAGCCATGATTTAGCCCCCATTTTGCCATCGTGCTTCATATAGCTGGGCATGTGAGAACTGAAATACTCCAACAGTTTCAAACCTTAGCCCCTGCGGCGTGTCATGCCCATATAAGGTCTTTTCATTTCACCACTGATCACTTTCCCAGCCACCTGAACGTGTTTTCTCGATTGCCTAACCCACAATTACTAATACAACTGTAAAAGTAATACTGTGACTGTGGCAAAAAGGGAACATGTTCAAGGTGTGGCTGGCTTTAAATTTTAATCCAATCCCAGGCCACAAAACCATATGAACACCCTGTGGGAGGAACAGAAATATCTGACCCTGAGGCCAGTGGTACTGCTGGTTTTCATTCTTCCCCTCTAATCAGTAAGTGATTTAGACCTGGGGTCACCCAGTGACTAGAATCTCTGCGACATCAATCAATTAACTGCCAGGAATCAAAGAAACCCATCAGCATTACTGGCGTCAAAGTTCAGACTTGAGTATTCAAACCCTATGGCATTAACAAAGCTAACAAACTCTCAAAATGAAAATAAACAGCAGGCTTGGGCACTTTTGCACCTATTTGAATCTGACTGATAACAGTGCAGTTATTGCTCTATTGACTGTGGAACAAAAACCCATAACCAATGACAGGGTGGTAGAAGTTAACAAAAATAATACAGGGGCCTCTCCATTGAAATGTGTACAGCGTTTCACACCATTTCACATATGATTATGAACCGATTTCCGTAAACTGATTAAACGTGATGCCTGCAGGGAAATATTGCTAGAAATATTGGAAACAAATGTTCAAATAGTAAATGAATCTTATTCATGTTCTTACATTCTCTTCCACCAATAAGCAACATTGCTAATTTAAGGTAATATACCTCAGCCCAATTGCCACCACATTACAGAAAACTCCTTTTAAAGAAAATAAAACCAATAAATAAAAATACATCAACCATTCAGGAACAGAGAATAAACCCATTCAAACTGAATATGATTCTGGACAGACAAGCCACTATGCTGGCCTTGACTGGCAGTGAGTCGTCAGGCTACGCTGGCGCAGCTAGCCAGTGATTGGCTGAGGACATTTTCTTGTATCCCTTGTCAACCAATCACTAAGGAGCCCCTGTCACAGACTGCACTCCCAGTTTATTATAAAACATTCTATAAACACTGTGATTTGAATCCAAAAGCTAATTTACTTGGAGGCTGTTCCAATGCCGCCAACATTCTTAAAAACTCAAGACCTGGAGCAACAGGTAACCATATTTTTCATTCTATTTGGGACAGACCAAAAAGTCTTATCCCACGCAAGCCACTGACCGCTGTATTGACAGACACAGAAGTGACTTGTCAGTAACACCAACAATAATGCTAGAAGAGAAAGAAATAACTCAAGAGAAAAGAAAAGAAAAAGAAATAACCATGCAATAGCGACAAAAGTACATATCTTTACAATTCAGAGGATGCAACACTTTACACTACGAGAAGTAGTAGGAGGCATAATGAACTGAGAAAGTAGATTATATTGTGGCACTAACATCATCCACCTACTTAGCTTTTCATAATTACACACATTTAATAACAGTGGCTGAAATTATACACCTTGCACATATTTCCATAAACCATTTAGAAAGCCAGAGTTATTTTTCCAAAGTAATATTAAATCAAGCATACAGCAGGCAGTGCCACCCAACATATGCTTTTTTACCAGTCGTAGCATCCACAAGAAAAGTTAAAAGGAGAATGTAAGTTGCATCATGGGATAGGCCCTGGAAGACTAAATTACATTTTTCTTCTGAAAAAATGTTGTTCCAATGCCATCAGCATTCTGCGAAAACCTGGCCTTTACCTTTTCGGTCATTTAATTTTTTGTTACACATAGTTCCCAGGTCTAAGTACAGTAAATATATCATGACAGAACCACTAGTAAAATCAGCCCAACTCTCATCCTCCCAACTCACCAGAAATGCTGAGTTTTGACATTTTTGGTTTCTAAGAATTTCATTTTTAGAGGTTTTTGTATGGCACCCAATACCTGGGTGCCAGTTCTGCTAGATGTCAAAGGGTTTTTTTTTTTTTGCAAGCTGTGCCATTTTCCAGCACTGGACGGAAACAAGAGGCGATGGCGCCACAACAAAAGGCCTGTCTTTCCATGGCACCGTCAATCTCTTCCTGCCTCTCTCTCTCTGTCTCTCACCCTCCTTTGTTTACCAGGGCATTTGACACATGCCCATTGTTGCTCTGGCATTTTCACTGCGAACGCGTCGCCGTGCGGCCGCCCGGTCTGCACGCTGTGCGACCTCTTTTCACCCCCCCTGCTCGACACGCGTCTCCTCCCGCACCTTTTCCGAGATTTAAAAAAATCTCCTTTGGAATGTTTGCCATGAGGAACAACTTTTTTTTCCCCCCCCCCCAGCATTCCCCGATGAACGACACAGCAAGAGAGCCCTGGCCGTCCGACTGCAATTCCTAAGCAGGACACTTGGGCGGAATGAGCAGATGGCATTTGCTCTGTGACCCGGCTCCAGGGCGGAGATGAGAGCAGGTTGCTCTATGAACCGCTGAACGCGTGCAGCATCTACCTTACGCCTCGCGGCAGCCCCACAGGGAGCTACATAACCGACCGCAGCATCGCTCCAAACACCCGCTACCCACTCAGGAAACTCGCCATCGTGTCGGGCGAAAGCCGGCATTCCGCGAAAATTAGAAAGGTGGGCTTTTCTTGAATTTGAAGCCAAGGTCACCTTCACAAACCCCCCCCCCCCCCCCCCAATCAAGGAATGAAGTTTATGTAACCACCAACAAATCAGTGGGGGAAAAGGCAAGCCGGGCGATTCCCCTTCTCGAATTAACATGCTGCCAACAAATCAAAACTGCAAATTGATTTATTAGCCTGCCCCAGCCATATGTTTCATTAAAGACAGAGGGGAGTGGAAAACCAGCCTCGACTAATATGATTGGAAAACCGTTTTTTTCCCCTCCTTGGCCGTCTTCACTTGGCAAAGATAGATAAGACACCTTAATCTCCTCTCTGTCCATATGATCTAATGAGGACCACCACTGGTGAAACCCATGGCCAGCACAGCTTAAATTTCTCCTGGCTTCATTTAGTCCTTGCTGTACTCTGGCTCCATTAAGAAGCAAGAGGGGTTAACAAAAACGCAGCAGAGGGTGCTCACGCTTACCACAGATACGCAATTAACACATCGGTCCTATTAAACGCAAAGGTCCACTACGTGCAAAATACACCCATACTGGATGAGACTGGATCAGAACCAGTTCAAAATAATTGATAGTATAACAGTGCATTCACAAATCTATGGTAACGGTTGATTCTATAAGGGTTAAGAAGCCACTCCATTTTATTTATGCATGGTCACTTGGGGGCCATTTTGTATTGATCGTGCCTGTCAGGCAGGGTGGTGTTGCTAGGAAGAACATAAGAATGATCTCGTTTGATGATAAGCCATTCAGGCTTGTCGTTAGCAAGTTGCTAGGAAGAGCTTCATAGCACATTGACCTTCTTTAAATGATACTGCTTTGTAGCAGTCACATTACTACATCATGCAAAAGGTTACATCACACATTGGTGATGTGGTAATGTCACTGCAGCAAAAGACCAAATTTTGACCAGGCAAACACAAATGCCTCAGCTCACCACAATATTTCCCAGACGAACACATATCATGCAGCCCTAATAGAGCGGCAACAAATCTAGTCCCTAACCATAGCTTTTTATCATGCTGGGCATTTTAGTGTGGACCCGACATCATCAACTCTCCACTACTAACCCATTTGTCTACATATATCATATTCCCATTATAAACTGCCTGCCCTGGTCGAGCAGCTTGGAGGCTCACAGATCACTGGATACTGTGACAAGGCCACTCTCCCTCCTCCTTCCTTCAGTAAAGCGAGGAAAAAAAACAGACCCCCCGCCCCCATTTCCCCGTTTTTTGGTAGGAGATGGGGGAAATATACACAGGAGAGGCTTTTCTGAGCAGCTCTGCACAGAATGACAAGAACAACCTTGAGCTCCCCCCTCCCCCTCCTCCATCAATAGAAATCTATTCCTTTCAAGGTCCATGCCAGAAACATCAAGGGACGCTGTTTAGCTCCCCTGTGAAATTATCAGGACTGCTGGTTTACCAGATGTAATTGCTGAATTTGCCACCGGCAAATCCATCATTATTTTTTATTTTTTTCTCACATCGATAATGGCAGGAATTAATGATCACAGCCAAATCAGCAACACTCCTGAAACTAGACCTCTGCCCGCTGCTGCCAAAAATATCCTACTCAGCCTATAAATTGATTGAATGCTGCACTAAACTGTAACAACACAAAACAGCTCAGTTCAAAAACCACTTCCTTATTTGCCTTCTATTGTCTGTAACCTAGTTACAGCCGCAATGTTCTTGTTCTTCACTGCTTCACTGTAACAGAGCCAGACACCCACACACCCCACCCCCCAACCTCTCGGCCTTGTCAGCGCGCCCCGTAACCAGACACTCCTCTTCCCCTCTGACCTCAAGAAAGGGTGCGAACGTTCCCCACTCACGACAGCGGCCGTGGCAGAGTCCCAAAAACCTGTGGTGCAGCACACTAATGGTTACACGCCTAAAAGATGCGCACACACAATTTCTTGGTACACACCGCAGTCAAACAGCATGTTCGTACGTTCTCTTTCATTTCCATTAAAACAGTGAGGGCAGGGTTTTTTATTTCTGATTATAAAATTGTGAGATTGTGAGTGCAGCCTTCACACGCTGATAAAATCACCGCAGGCGTGCATTTCATGGTGTTGGGTCGGATCGGGTCAAACGCAGAGAGGCCTTAAAGTTCTTGTTTCACATGCAGGTCGGTGTGGTTTAAAAAAAGAACTGATCTGCCCGTCACTAATTACCCACACTCAACATTTTCACAGCTGAGATAAGGCTGCAGATTCAAATACTTTGGTGTACTGCATTCGTCAGTGAAATGGTGTTTGTCGGTGAAACGCTTATAGAAATAAAAAGTCACCACAGGTATACAAGTCCATTAGGGAGGGATTATCCATTGGAGCACCTAATTAATTAGAGACTCAGATTGGTATTTCCTTTCTAATTAACTTGTATGCCTGTGGTGAGCGTGCATCATTTAAGAAGGCAGTTACTGAATTCTCATCACCTACGTACCTCTATTTTTAAACCCAGAGGGATTAGATAGGTAAGATTAATAAGATGAAATAAGCGCAAGGACCCACTTACATTAAAAATGTGCACCGCTAAAGAAACACGGACCAGCAGCAGAGCAGTGAGGGCCTCACGCCACCCGCCTCTCACGATCCAGAGGGGGGCCTCGCTTCCATTTCACATTTTAGGCATTTTACAGCTGCCCTCATCCAGGGTCATTTGCATAGCTTTCGTTTTTTAATGTATGAACCATCTATACAGCTGGGTATTTACTGAAGCAAGCCAGATTGAGAGCCTTGATCGTGTGCAGAACAGCAGGGCCCTGCCTGAGAATCGAACCTACGGCCACAGCTCCCTAACCAATGTGCTACTCTGTAAGCTTAAATAACATGGTCTATTTCCCCAAATAAAAATCACTTATGGGGCTTCTTTAAAATGCTAACGGGGACCCTCTTCTATTCATGGCCCCGTTCCCCTGGGGTAAGATGGGGAGTTTAAGCACAGGCTGCCCCTGAAGGGCTGGGGGTGGCAGGGAGGCACACTAGAAACAGGCTCCTGATGGCAGGCTCGTTCTCCGAAAACTGCCCTGTTCACCGGATCCACGACTAGACCGCCCCAGATCCAGCGGCCGTCGGCCACAGCAACGCCCCTGTATCCTCGCACCTCATACCGGGTGTCCCAGCACACCAGGAAGCAGGTGATGGAGTATTTCGGCTCAGGCCACACCCCCTGCTCCGTGAGGGCCCTCCTGTGACCTTTCAGCCCAGATTCTACTCGTCTAACGAATGCATTCTGAACACGTGCCGTCTTTCAGCCTCCCTGTGCCTTAACCCACATTTTTACAATGACAAAGAGGCTCAATCAAACGACACGTGATTGACAGCTAGAGTAGGCCTTTATGCATTTCCATAAGCTCTTAAGTACGAGTCCAGGAACAAGACTCTTCTTGAGCAGAAGCACAATACATGAAAGCACTGAATACTGCAACAGTGACATGAGTGTGTCAGAGAGGGTCCCTGCGATTCTTCCAAAGAGAGCAATGATGTTTCATCAGAGCCACCCCCCTCCCCCCCATCTCTTCACCCCCATGCACTTCAGCTCAGTTCTCTTCACTGGAGGGGAAGGGGAGGGTGTGGGGTTGAAACCATGTCCCCTGTGCTTACACACAGCTGGCTTCCTTTTCAGCGGGTTCTGAGATGTCGAGAACCAGTGAAGCATTATTTTCAAGGTGAAAAAAAAGAGGAAATGCAAAAATAGGGCTCTTTCCTGTTTTTGGTTTCTTCTTTTAAAAGCACGGAACACAAGAACTGACACTCTAACAAAAATAAGAAATGGAAGAAACAGAAACCTTTCTTCGAGGGCGTCTGTTTGAAAGGACAGGGGACCGAGGGAAAGTTCTTTGTTGGACCGTCTAATCATTAAAACATCAGCCTTCAAAGAGACACTTGCTCAAGTGTTCGCCTCACATTTTCAGTCCCGAGCAAATGCCTCCTATTATTTTTATCCTGAGAAAGTTTTAAATAAAGTTCTATTAAAGTGCAGTTACATTTGAACACGTGCTAAATGGTAATGCCAAAATAATGAAGTGGTGATTCATAGAGGATGTAACTCCAGAGTGCACCCAAACAATTGTTTGAAAGATCACAAGATTTGTCAAATAATCAAATAATTATTTTAACAATTTATAAACCAGTTTATTAAGAATTATTAAATGAAATATCACTTTTCACTTGTAAAATATTTTTTCATATAACTACATCACCAGTATACATAGAAATGTTCAACCCTGGTCTTGGGGGGCCAATAGGTTGGTTGGTTTTCATTGTTTTTGAAAACTTTCTAAAGCTTATTTTGAGGGTGAAATAAAACCCCCATACTCTGTGGTCCTCCTGGGCTCGAACCCCAGGATTGTGTATTTCGGTTAGTAACCCGTTTCGTGGAAAATTCTGAGGGGGTGTACGCGAGGGTTTTCCAATTTTTTCCGGCACATAAAGAGTTACAGCATTTTGGCGCAGGTGCAGTGGTCACATGGTGACAGGAGACCGTTATTGGCCCAAAGGACTGGCTAGAGACCGGGGCTCCATCAGCGCTTGAGTTTCTCAGGATTACGGGGTGCGGCGGGAGCTGGGGCCGGGGGGCGATCCGTCTCCATTAGCCATGAGACGGGACTGAGAGCGAGCAGAGCGCTGGAGCGATATACCCCCCCCCCCCCCACTGCCCCCCCCCCCCCCCCCCCCACGACTCCGCGTGCCCACGGGCGCCCGCCTCCCTCGCCACTCTTCTGAAGCCATTCTTCCAGAGAGAGCTCCAAACAGAGCCCATCCGTCAAAGCCGCTGCCGAAACCGCACGATCTCTTTTGCTCAAAGAGCGAGGGAAAAATAAACACGCGCAAAAAAAAAAGTTTCTTTTTATCGTGAAATTATTTTTGGCTAAAGGCGACCGCCTGTTTTACGCGTACCTCTCATCTTTTTTTCCCCACTATTTGTTTCTGCCCGACGGCCCTGCTGAACAAGAAATGGGGAAAGTCTCTGGGTCGAGTGAACGCAAGCAAACACCGCTAAAGTGAATCTGTCGGGCGTCAGAGCCCCCCCTGCGATCCCCCCTGGGCGTCATGTGACTGTTCCTCACCAGGGCTGCCGAAAAGCACTCGAGGCCCCGCGTTCCTGAGACTGTCATCATCACAACTTTTCCTGCGCGGGCAACAGATTGTCAGGGGCGTCTGTGGATTAATCATGAAGTTGGCGGAGCGAGACGAACGGAGAGACAGAGGGAAGGACGGGGATGGGGGGGGGGGGGGGGGGGGGCTACATTGCTAAAACTACCTTGCTTTTTCTTCACCCGGGTTTTGAATTATTCGCACTGCCTTAAGACAAAGCACTCGATGGGAAAGGCAGCAAAATGCCTCAACCAAATCAGTAATTATCCGCTGTCTGAACTCGTGATGAACCTGAGATTGAGATTTGATTCGAGAGTAAAGACAGAGGAAAGGAGGAGGTGGGGAAAGAGGGAGAGAGAGATTTTATTAAATATCTGATTGCAATAAGAGATTATCACAATTGTTACTATTCTTCTTCTATAATTTCTCATCATATATTGGTATTTTCTCTCTTTGCTCAGTTTTGCGATAAGTGCCTGCGTACTTCTCAAATGTTTTTGTCATTTATTTTCATTTATTGCTTCGGCAACAATGTTTAACCTCAATAAAGCATATTCAAATAAGAATTTGCGAGAGTGAGGGCGATAGAGAGAGACAAAAGAGAGAACCCAGACACAGAAGCGGCCGCTCACGGAAGAGACACGTTCCATATAAAGCAATAAATTGGAAGCCGACTTCTGCTTCCACGCCGAGAGGGGAGTCGCAGACATGTGAGCGGTCTGGCCTTCTCCGTTTCCCTTTGACAGGGACACACAGACACTCTTCGACACCCAGCCCCGCCCCTAACCCCACCTCACTGCAATTTAGACACCAAATGGCAGAGGAAGTTATTTGGTTGGCAATGTAGAGGAAGTTATTTGCTTGGCAATGCAGAGGAAGTTATTTGGTTGGCAATGTAGAGGAAGTTATTTGGTGAGGTTGGGGTGTAACCCTCTGAGTAGTTGACGTCCTTAAATTCATTTCCTGTCTCTGTCAGCCACCCTGCATACGCATATGTGACGCAACACAATGATGCAACAGGTGTCCAGTGATCTCATAACTGCCACTTTTCTGTCCCCTACCTCAGGTTACGCTCCTGCACACTCCAACACTCCGTCACAAAATGGCGGTCAGCTGCAGTCTATTTGGACGTTTGAATCTTGCCAAGTCACAGAGAGGATTGAGGAGTACTTCAATACACGCCCCTCCCCCCTCCACTCTTACAATGAGAACCCTCCTCTTGATTTTGAAAGCTTTGCAGGGTTTCAACACATTGTGGCAACACCATTTCCCAACAGCCCCTTGGGTAGGGTTTCACCAGGAAACCTGAAAGTTGAGAGATACTGACACAGAGTCAACAGAGAAATGGGTCAGTGGCTGCACATTAAACAAACTAACAAATAAAATGGGCATATGTTAAATCTCACAGGGAACAGAGGAAAAAATATGATCTGGATTAAAGCTAACAATCATAAGCTAAAGAACACAGCTAAAAGTATCTCAGTGATACAATGATAAATGATCAGTGATAATATTGTGTCCACACACAAAAATGCATTCCATAAATGGAAATCATTTTTCATGTGAAATATAAATACATGTCAAAAATAAGCACAATGACTAAAGAAAATGTTTTGGTATATTTCTGTGGTGCTAGGTCTACCCTGAACAAATGCAAGTGACAGTCCTGGTTCTAAGGCAGCGCTAGGCAACGCCTGGAGGGCCAGGGTGTATGCAGGTTTTTTTGTTTCCACAAATTCACCAGGCTCAGTTACCTAATTAGCTTTACACGTCAATGCCAGTTCACTCATAGCTTATAGATTTAATATAGGAACAAAGAACAAGTCTCCAACTGCCATTTTCAAGCGACATCGGGAAATATAGGTAAAATGTCAAATCATTTAAACGATTGGGCTTAATAATATAAGGAATAAAAAGTGAAATCCAGAAACAGATACAGCCTGCTGTAAAGGTATAAATTCAATCCCCACCTGGGTTTCATGTCTGAATTGCTCCCAGAAAGAGATAGAGTACTGTTCTTCCTGCCAACAGTCCAAATAGATCACCTCTCACGCCGACTGTCTGAATATTGAGCGGCAGACACATCCTGGAGGGCTGCTGAAAGCAGCAGCTATAACTTATGCAGCAAGCTTCCAGGCTAAACCTGCCTGCATCTTCCTCCAGAACTCAGAGAACCATGCGCTACATGCAGCAAAGAGAAGTGCCTGCAAATTCCCAGTCCCAACCCGAAACTGGATATACATAAACAAGGTGAAACTGGGAACAGGGAATGTGGTTTAACTGGAAATACGGGAAGGTGGCTGATCTGAAAATACAGGAATAGAACAAAATTGGGAATATGGGAATGCAGCTGAACTGGGGATATGGGAAAATGTTTTAAGTGGGAATACAGGAACACTGTGAACCTGTGAATAGGGAAGATGTGTGAACTGGATATATGGGAACGTGTTACAACTGAGAATGCAGGGACAAGGTGCAACTGGGAATATGGGAATGTGGTGGAACTGAGAGCACAGAAACATGGTGTAATTAGGAATATGGGAATGTGGTAGAACTGGAAACATGGAGAAAGGAAAGACAGAAAAAGCCTATGTGTTTACGAGTCAATTTCTACAGTCAAAGCAATTATGTTTAGACTCAGCATGAAAGCCTTCTTTCTTTTAAGAAAATGCACTACGCTTATGTGCCAGTTATCCAGAGGTATACTTACAGTAAATGTAGTCTATAAAAAGATACAAGGCTGGACATGAGCAATCTAGTGCACAGTCAAAAATACTGTGATACTTAAATCTCCCACCATGACTCTGCTGTTGGACCAAAAGGTGGCCATTTAACTTCAAATGAACACTAAGTCAAACAGATATGTACCCCCCTGGTCCACGTAAGCCAGAATTGAACCTGATCTGTTTAGGATACATAATGCCGCCAGCCATTACTGAAGTGAAAAGTCCCATTTGGGAAAAGTCCTGAGGTGCACTAATATGCTGTGTTCATCATATGTTTCCATTTGAGGGGGGGGGGGTCAGATTGGCAATATGAAAGAAAACACACAAGCCTGCTTTTAACAAATAAGAAAAGCCATTTGATATATACCCTGGATCTCCCCCTGCACAACAAACACACAGCTGGAAAAGGGCTAATTAGACGCTGGCTGTGAGGAGTCCTCTATTATTTCCATTGTGTTGGTGCATGGCAGGTCTGTTCTGAGGGGAGATTTCTTCTAAATAAATGCAATTTCTGATTTTCAAACACGCTTCTCTCACCCATTCTTCTCCTTATTCTGCGCTTTCTGGCCACACATGAACAGACCGACTGCCACCCCCCCCCCCAACCCCCCAACCAGATACCAGAAAGGGAAAAAGGCCATTTAATAAAGAAGGGAAGCTTATTCTTTATTCCAACAAAATAAAACAAAGGGCCAATCAAGAGCTCTCCCCTCCCCCAACCATCAAAAAAGATCCTCCACCTGACCCCATCTGAAGAGAAATTGAGAGCAGTTCCAGGTGGACATAAGCAACTGATGTGATTATCAAAATTAAATCTCCCACCTGATAGTGCTTACCTATGTGTGGATCTGCATATAAACACCCAATGGCATGGAAACACAAGGGCATTTCCTGAGGTAGTTGGATATCTTGGCAGCATGCTTGAAGTCAACCGGCAGGATTTCTATGTTGTCAATCCTAAGGCTCAACTGTTGGTGGACTGTGATCCCGTCAGTGACCGAAATTCTTTTAGGTTATCACCAAAATATCCCTCGCCCTTTCCACCTTTCTCGATTTCCCGAACTGAAGCATTGCTCCTGAACTGCATAGCACTGGTAATCAGGAAACTGTTATCAGAGAAGCTAAATCCCCAAAGATCGCTCACCAGGTTAATCTCCACTATGAGGACAGGCCAGTACAATCTAATAATCTCCTTCAGCTTTAAACACGGCAGGGCCCAGCTACACTGATTGACATGCAACCAAGTTGATTGACACAAACCTTCAAAATTCCACTTGGCCGGCAATCCTCCAATCTTGGCCTACAGCTGAAAGCACCCTGTGACACTGTCAGCAAATGTGGCCAGCACCAACTTGCGTTCTTTGAAGTCAACTGGTGTTTCCTCCAGCTCAATACATCTCACACTATTCTGTCTTCACACAGCAACCTCCCACTCATTTTAACAGAAATGCGTCAAACAAACTTTCAAAACAAAACTCAAAGTCAATGCGGACTCCCCAGACCTCACAGCTCAGTACTCAGGTGCAAACGGCCATTCTACAGAGAACAGAGATATGTTCAGACAGGCAATAATTTCACAATGGCAGCCAGCTCTGAGTCAAAGCAAATGGGATTGCCAATCCATTAGGGCATGCTCTCTCAGGTTTTCTTTTTTTTTTTTTTTGACAATTTGAACACATATTTCCTCTGCAGATGAAAACTACTTCTATTTTATGTTCCCATGGTATTTTCCTGAATGTTCTGCATTAATAATGGATCCACTATACTGAGGAACACCTTTTAAAAAACACTCATATTATTCCCAAAGCAGAACAGATTTCAGACATGACCTCGAATGATTTTTAAGGCCATTTTTGGTAAAGTTGCTTCTCAGGTCTGGCTATCACTATTGCTCGTATTCATTGGGGGAATGCACTTATGTTTTTTTCCTAAATTGTCAATTGCTCTGGGTTAGTTTCTTCTAAATTAATCCAAAATGTGACGTAAAACTTTACTTCAACCCAGATGAAACATTTACAGTCCTGTTGAAAACAGTGAAGAAGAGTCCACTGAGGTAAATGAGCTGAGCTCTTTTAAGAGACACAAGGGTTACAGTAGTGTAACAGAACACACACACACACAAAGACAAAAGTACAGTGCAGTTTCCTCAAACACGCTCATTTGCAAATAGAACAAGTTTGTTCTCTGCCTTCCCTCCCCCTCCCCCTAAACTCTCTCCAGTGTGTGAAGTGTGAAGTGCTAATGGGGCTTTCTTTATGTGTGAGATTCGCAGTTGCATTTGTTCAGCCTAAATGGCCCCACCTTAGTGTTGTTTGTCAGCATAACTAAAGATTACTTAAGTTGTGGTCATGTGATGAAGAGAGAAAGGGCTAAACAGGTAGTCTGAACCACCGCTGGTCTGCCAGAGTCCATATGAATGTTTGGTTTTATCCCTCAAATGCAGGGCTCCCCAACCCTGGCCTTGGAGGGCAGCAATGCATGCTGGCTGATGTTTCCAACTTAAAACCAACAAGTTCAGACTCAAGGAATTGGGTGAGACAAGTTAACAGGACTACTTCAATTTATCAACGAAGTGTTGAGCAACAACAAAAAAAACAGCACCCTGAAGCCTGGTTTGGGTGGCCTACTCTCAGGCCACCCATGAAAAAACATACTTAATGCATAACATTCCTTAAAGACATATGTTTCAACCAGATCTTCATCAGCTGCCAATTAACAAATAATTCTGAATTTTTAATAGACTCAGAGTGACCTTCAATTCCAGGACAGTGCCACTGATGGCAGGCGATATTTTCAGAATAATTTCATCGGGGAACTGTGCCCCAGCCACTATATCCGATGTTTGCATGGGCAGGCAATGGAGAGACTGAGAGAATAAAGACCATCATGGCAACCTCGTTCACAGCGACCATCCATTGTGATCATACGGTTGAACCAATTGAAGGATAAGAGGTGGATTTCCACTAACCCTGGCAGCGAGAAAGAATATCTCGCTAAACTTGAGCTGCAGGCCAGAGCCATTGCTAAACACTTAAGACCTTCAATTATCTTCATCCTATGCAGCCTCTTAATTAATTAACATTAATTGATGCCTGTCTAACCCCCAGGAGACCAGAAGGAAACCTGCCATGACAACACAACAGGAACAACACTAATGATGAGTAGTAAAGCTATACTCAGCAAAAAATAAAAAAAATTATAACAATCCAATTACAAAAGAGCCTGAAAATGTTGAATTTTGACAGGAGCAAAACCATGTAACAAATTATTACCTCGATAATTCATTAAAAAGGTATTCTACGCGTTGGGAATCTGATTTCCGAGCACTGTAATCGTCCATGACTAAATTAATTATACGGCACAGAACGGGGTTCCTGGTTTAATGTTCTTGATTTAGAGGGCAACGCGCTGGATTCTAAGCGACAAGTATTGGTCAACATCGAGAACACGTGTATACGTGTAAACGCGTGAAACAAAACAGCACGAGTAGCACCAAGTAAGCTACCCTGTCCGCGTTCATGCAAGATGCTATGGTCTAAAATGAAATATTTCAGAGGATAAAACGTACTGGAAATAAACGAGAAAAAGACAAGGGGAACAGCACCGAACTGTTAAGTAGCTAGTGATAGCTACAAATGAAATTAACCCTCTGCAAATGAGAATGTGTAATGATAATAGAATTCGCAAACGAGCAACGCATTGTACCGTAACATGACAAACCGACAAAGGACAAAGTGCAGACAATTGTAGCCTACGATTCTCCTACCTTTGCACGAATCTGGCCGGAGGTGGACACTTTCCTAATGAGCCGGTGCGAGGTTTCCTCTTGTTCACCGTCGCTGTCGGAAGATTCCTCGCCCGCTTCGGCCGGAGTCAGGCGGTCCGAGTCCTGCGGGGTGAGGGACTCCCGGGGTTCCCGCACATACAGGATATTCGGATTCAGTTTTGCTGCCATTGTAGGTCGGCGAATGGACACGGGAATAAGCAGCCGCACCGTTCTGCTACAGTCATCAACTGGTGTTTTCTGAAATTAAATATGGATTCGCTTTTAGATGAATATTTAGGTTGTTGTATTGTTGAATTTTTAGAACTCGTTTTCCGTCCCGCTGAGTCCGTTCCTCTGTTCTGTGGTTAATCAGAATAAGACGCGGTGCTACTGTAGGTTCCTCTTTTAGCAATCAAGTATTCTCTACGTTGTGACTTGTTTGTTGAGCCCTGTTAAAGTGGCACGCCATAGAGACCGTTTGTTAACTCCGCTGAAGGCATTCTTTCAATGCAAATTTCCTTGCCTGGCGCTGTCTTTGTTATTGCTATCAGCGCATCTATACAAGGGAGCCGAGGTGTCAAATGATTCTCAAAGGGCCATGTGTTTGGGCAATGCCGAAATCGTTCGAATTTCTGCGTGGGAGCGAGGGTGAGAGCAGCACACACATCGGACTGCTAGCGATTTAAGCACGCTCAAAAAGGACAAGATAGTGTTATGCCACTGTTCACAAGCAAGAATCTCTTGTCAACCACCCAACACATACAATGTCACTCGGATTTTTCATTACGCTATACATGTGGCTGTCACAGTAATTCCAGTGACTTGCATATCGTACCAATTACTTCTGCATTTTTGTTATCTCGTGAACATCTCGAGAGTCATTTAAATTAAACGAAGGCTAGGCAAATACATCGGCAGCGTAGGCAACATCAGTTAATACGAGGGTGTTGCAAATAATGCATTATTTTATGTTTACAAACTTACTTTTAAAGTAACAATAAAGCTAGTACCTGTATGATTAATACTCATGAGGCATGTATTGTTTTAATTAATACTCATGAGGCATGTATTGAGGCATCATTGCCCTACAGTTACGATTTCCTTTTACAACAGTCATTTTTTAGTCTACAAACCTGTCTTAGCTACGCAGTGTTGTTGCAAGCCGCTTTGCTTTCTCTCAATGTCGACTGACGAGTTCCATCAATGAAATGAAACTAAACCCTCAACCGTTGCAGTAGGCTATTCGTTTGAATAATTTCCTTATTTGTCAGTCGAGTCGAAAAATACATGTGTTATTAAACAGAGGCACAAACGAAAAACTGAATAAATGATTGATGGGTATAGATATATGTTAGTTTTACTAAGAGGGAATACTGTACATGTTCACTTATCGTGCTCCCGGCGCATCATACAGTCGCGTGTCTCCCTGCGCTTTAGCGCGGCCAACCCCAACGCAGCGCAACGCAGCACAGGGCATGCACGAAGCTCACTTTCACTCATTCATTAATCCGTTTGCTATTTTCAGGCGCATAGTGGTAAGCATTCTTAATTACAACGTCGGTATTTTGCTGAAAGGCTATCATACCCCGTTATTCAAAAGTATTATGGCGTGTTTTAGACTAGGCAATAGATTGACCACTATCCACATCTAGCTTTGAGTTCAACGGACTTGACAAATATCGTCTCCTGCACACTACAACACACTTAGCTTTAGATCAGTGTAGAATTGATCACATTAATGTGGGTATAGCGGTAGGCTATCGGAATTTACGCAAAACCACCTTGATCGCCCTTCTGTGTATGCACTAACGCGAAATAAATAAATAAACACAAACCGACAAATACAAAGAAGAAATATGTTCAAGTTTTTGTTTACACTGGTCTAAATAACATATAACAAAAGACTGAGCGAATTATTATGTTGCTATGTCCATATGTCAAACGATCCTCACCTGCTCAGGCGATGCGTCCGAGACACGTGGTTACATCATTCCATCGCCGCAGACTAAAATTTCTGTTTCCTGAAGAAACAAAACAACACAGATAAACCAAAAAGCAGTGCACAGTCAAGCATTTACGCACCTTTCAACCGATTCTTAATGTTTAAATATTACAGACTTCGGAAAGCTCTCGGTATCCGTAATGAAATGAGCACATTGCCAATTTGCAAGCTGCATATTTATGATGAATCTTCTTATATTATTTTTCAGATAACTCAACGTTTGCATGAATGGTACAGAATTAGTGTGCATATAGCGCGGTAGATACCACTGTAAAACACTAACCTATGTACTCTTTTCTCCTGCCTGGGTATTTTCGTCCGTTTAAAACGACCACAGACAGCGCTATGGTATTCAGTTATTGCTACGGCACGCAAGCCAAAGCATATAGGTGTTCCCATTGAAATAGCCCAGGATCTCGTCCTTGTTAAGACAATGTGTAGCAATTTGTGTATTAATTCCAACATATAACGGCACGTGCACATTACATATATCATGTCAGACAGACTATTTAGCATTTTCACAGTAACTCAACAGGTGTCCTTCATCTATCTATCTATCTATCTATCTATCTATCTATCTATCTATCTATCTATCTATCTATCTATCTATCTATCTATCTATCTATCTATCTATCTATCTATCTATCTTCCCACTGTGATATGTAGCTAGCATATGAGATTCCAGTGCAAGCCATAATTTTCTTAAAATGTTCAACAGAAGTAGGCAATTCAAAGTAACATTAAGAAAATGTACATTTAAATAAATGCTAAAATATAGGCATACTCTAAATTTTGTAAAATCAATATTACATAATACCTACTCTGGGTAGCAACACATTTATTTTTATGACATTTTAATGAAACTTATTGAACAAGGGAAAGGTGTTTGAACGAGGTGAAACATTACGAATATAAAAGTAAAAAGAGGAACATGTTATAATCATTGCAACCTGATGAAAAAAATTGTCACATGATGACGTAGTAAGTCATTATCAGTTCCGTAAGTACACACCTTGCCTGAAGGTGAAAGCTGCCGATGATGCCGATTGGAGGGGAGGCTGGGTGGGCCGTTCTTTAACTCCCCGCACGAAGCCCCTTCCACTCCTGCTGAGGCCGAAGAGTCCTAAGTTACTCGATTCTTCCTCTTGTTTGATACGAATATTTGAGTAAATGGTTTAACATTCTGAGCAAAGCGCTGACAAGAAACAGTGAAAATCACAGCCTACACACTATAGGCATTTCAGTTGGCCTATATTGATGTGTTACCGCTCATATATTACATACTTCTTTTTAAGTATTTTAGATATAAAAATATTAAATATTTCTTTTTTTACTATATAAATCTGCTTCCCGAATAGTCTATTCATTAATTTTCTTTCACGATAAGGGCCCAATCCATGAGCGCTATCTGTTCACGTCAATGAAGAATAAATGTCCTTGACGTTTGTTGGCGATGTAGCTATTGACTGCCATCTAGTGAATTTATAAAGAACAGCACGTATGTACTCATACTCAATTTTTCACCCCATACTCAATTTTTCATCACTTGCAGTCAACAGTGATGTGGTCTAGTTTAGCACGTTTTATGTTTATGAAATACTGCCATATTAAAATGTCATAGTAGTATTTTTATTGATGTAGTTTTCCTGTCAAATCTGTTTTGAGCTTTGCAATTATATTATTAGTGCAGTAATAAGAGTGAGCTGCCGATGGCGCTGTAGAGCGTTAACCGCCCCCCCCCCCCCCCCCCCCCCCACAATGCAGCCGATTCACTGGTCATGAAAGGTGGCTCTCGGAGACACGTCTTCTAGCTCACATTCCAATTAAAATGAATATCTGCCAATCCAGACTCTTCATCGTCGTGATTTAGGCTACAGTGGACGACTGTAAATTAGATTTATAATAGGCCCACTCCCAAATGTCCCTTTAATACCCCCCACGCTAAAAATAAATGCATTTAAAGAAGAAAGTAAAACTAATCTTTTTTTTTTTCTGTGTGGGCCAATCATATAGACGATCGAGTCTTTGGCCTACTCTTTGATCCACACCACCCCTGCTTTGAATGCAGTGGTTTCTGTGAATATTTGGTTGCAAATTAGACCCATTGATCAGACTCCTTTGATTGTAAGATTAGCTGCTGAATGGCTGGGTGTCACCTCCATTATGAGAGGAAACAGAATGCACCTGCATGCTGTTATAATGCTCCCAGGGCAGGGGTTTCCCAACAAACAATCAGGGGCTTCATCGTGTCATCACTGTCAACATCTTTATATAGCAGGTGTATGGGGTGCATATTTACAACAACATAGTCATCGATAATAATTTAACATGTGCTTAGGGATGCACACACGCACTCCCACACAATTCTATCATCTTATCATCCTAAAGCCATGATTTAAGGTTACTACGTTGGAGAAAAGTGACTATTCTGCTGCTGTTCCTGTCAGCAATTTCATTATCACTGAAGACATCTAAGCCAGAACTTGTGGCAGACATACATACCAAACCATAATACTCCTACCACCGTGTTTCATTGAAGACAGGGGGGTGGGGGGGTGGGATGGGGACCCTCCAGGCTATTTTATGTACTTCTTAAACTATACATAAAACATCTTAAAACTGTACCTGCACTTTAAACTGCAAACTGGAACTTGGCCATCCTGTTTTTGCCAATTAATATCTATAGAAATACAACATATTCAAATATGAATAGAAATACACATAAATTAAATAATAGTTCTTAATTTGTACAGCATAAAGGCTGTATTCCAATCACATCATACTTCTACTACTTTAGTATTGTTCTACATCTTTAGTCTACTAACTTTAAATCATAGCTGCCGTGGTAAGTATTTGGTAGGTGTTTCCAATAAACTCCTTTTCTTCGTACACAGCCTTTTTACTTACCATATTCATAGCCCTCTGAAACGCCCACAAACATGCTGATGTATTCCTAAATTCTGGCTGTTTTATAATACATATCTATTGAGTAAGGAAATCATCTTGATAATTTCTGTAATCCCTATACCACTGTTTCAAACCCCCAACTCTCTAAACTTCCCATCAATGTAAAAGCATCGTCAGCTACAAAACAGAAGAGAATATAAATAGGACAATAAAGTACTTAGGGGCATATGGGAGATGAAGCCTTGTTCAAAGGTTTTGCTGACTTGATGTTAACCAACAATAAACCAGTTACAAGTGTAGCCCACACAAGTCATTTTGGGCTACGTATGTGTCCCCCATTGGTCAAAAGGCTAATAGCCGCTGCGCTACGCAGCAGCCAGCAGCCCATTAAAAATTAAACATCTGCAAGTACCCACCCCCCATAATTCTTTCTTGTACTGCATCACTAACCTCATTTGATTCTCACTCTTATGCGAAACTTGCCCGTTCCCCAAACCTCAGCATGGATATAAATGTGCTCAGACTATTTTTATTCCCACTCTCTTTTCCTGCATGGTCACTCTGGAACAGTGATGTGGAAGGGCATGCAGCTCCCATTCCAGGCCACCCACCCCTCCTGTTCCAGGTTGAGGAGGCACCTGCTGTGAAACACTTTAACCCTTTAGACATCAGAAGAAAAAAAAAAATCCTGCAGATTACAGACAATTTTAGGAAAAGGAAAGTTCTGCCATTTTGTTTTTCTCAGCACTTCATTAGATAGCCTTTCACTTTATTTTAATGGCATGCAATAGTTCAGATTTGCGTAGGCGAGTACCAGCATGACCCAGCTTAATTTGGTCTTTGTCAAAATATACAATGGTTTCTCATGATTTTTTAAATACACTGAAACTTATTTCATATTTGTATTAGATTTTCCCTTGAGAAAAATAGAAAAAGTCCCAGAACTCTTCCACTATCAAATAAGAAAGGAAAGTGTAAGATCCACTTTATACCCCTTGCTAATGGGAATATAGAAGGCCATCTGCTTTATTAGCATTGGCTTGCTGTTAACAGTTTTTAGCACGCTCATAGGCAACCATGCATTACAGCTCTTAACCGTGCACCCTGTAAAAGTGCCCCCACTGAAACATAAACATAACTCTGGGGATCCTTTCTCAGGCAACATAAAGACATTCCAACCAGGGGAAGATGTGCAGCATGACAGTGAAAGCAGAGAGGTGTAGTCATCGCTTACCTGCAATTCTGACACGAGCCCCATGTTTAACGGGCAGGCTACACAGGAAATGATGTTGCTACACAGCGTTTGACACCATTTCTCCTGGGCCTCCAGCAGTGGAGTCTTCGTCACAGCGAGACAAGCTGAGGATTTCCATTATTGTGAAAAAGGGCACATGGTCAAGGTTAAGAACCCCACCATGTGGCTAGCGTGTGCCAGGGTGCTGGGATCTGCTGTGCAGCGTGTTGGAACAAGCTAATTCTGACCCAGGAACATGGGTGATTATCCCTCTTACACTGACCTTTCATCCAGTGGCAGCAATCAAAGCTTATCTGACAGGTAAGCTTGCTGCTGATTTCAAACTGCAGACCTTGCCACCGACTACTAAAAAGAAACTTGATTAGCCCATCGAGCTAAATACCAAAGGTTCCCAGCCAAGCAACAAATCACACCAAAGCTACTTACCACCGTAGTTGTTCCAATGACCTTTGGTATGCACTTATTGTACATTGCTTTGGATAAAAGCATCTGCCAAATAAATGTAATGTAACCACACACAGAGATCTTTATCATTCATTTAACAGGGAGCAACAGGTTTAAAAATCTCTTGGATTGAGATATTCAAGTTCTTCTGCTGTCCTGGGATAGTCTGGAACTCCCACATAATCAGTATTCTTACCATAGGTACAGCCAGCTCTCTATAGCTGTAGCTTTACAATACAAATTTTCAAATTGACGTTGATGATGTCTGTGGATGACATGGATGAATGCAAAATATGGACACAGACAAATCTGGTATTTAAACGTCTCTCCCCCCCCCCTTCCTGAGTGGTCCAGTGGTCTGTAAAGCCACCCATTAAACAGGTTTGTAATCTGGCCAGAAAAGCAGAGGAAAGGAAAGAGAAACAGAGTTGGGAGTAACACAGCTTGTGCTGTGCTCAGCAGACTGCTACTGAAGTCTTGCAACATAGACAGTTAGACAGTGAAAGACTTCTGGGCACTCTTGCATGCTGTCCAGGAACAGCACTAACTATAGCAGTTATAGGCATGCCAGGGGCACGCCTACATAGATATCTATTGGTCAGATTGTCAGAGGGGCGGTTCCTAGAAGTGTGATGTATTTGGCACAAACCTCTCACTATTCAAATCTCCTGCGTCTCATAATTGGTGCTCCCTGAATATGCATTTCCGCCTACACCTTACACCTGTCTTCACCCGGTTGATCTGATAGGTTAGCTAATATTGTTAAGAGTGAACCCCATTACTTTCAGCAGGGAGGCTAATTAATAGCTTGTAATGGAGAAGTATATTTAGTCTAGTCCAGCCTGTGAAGTGTAAGAGAGATACCTGTATCTGTGTTGGAATGTGGTAGACATGCCTGAATTGGAGAAACACACACGCGCACACACACAGACAGACATGCAGTAAACAGCATGTTAAAAAGTCCAATGTCCACGGCCTTCACCGAGTGTAAGCAAGCAGGTAATCCCTTTTTCATAGAACGCCTGAGTAGTGAGATACAGGCTCATGCAGGACAGTGCACATACCACAGATAATTTATTCCGATCACTTTAGTTTCCCTCTGGCTTAATGAGAATTCTATCTTTTTATCATCCTAAAGCCATAATTTAAGGTTACCACCTGGGTGAGGAGCGATATTAATTCAGCTGTTCAATTTCTCCACAATTTTATCAGGACAGAATTCAAATCAATTGATTTTGTGAAGTCTCTACTAGAAACAAGAGACTGTCTAACTGAACTGAATATAAACAGAAATGTAGCAAAAATGATGTTCACTGAAAATAACACATAGCAACAGAGGGACTGTAAACACACCAACAAATCACTCTAAATGTGTGAACAATTTGGAATTCACTGTGACAGTATACTAAACAATCCTTCAGTTTCACTATTAATGACATACACAAGTAGCAAAACCACAGTAAAGACTCATTCTTGGTCTTGTTCATACCAGCAACTCAATGGCCTACACAAATAGGATAGACTCAGAAAGGATAAAGCTCTGTGTTGAACTTGGTGATGAATTCATAAAATAAGAAAATATGGCAAAGGTCTCTAGCACACACATAAACCAAATCCATGAAAAACTAAACCGTAAATTAACTGAACACTCTCACTGGGGCTGCTGTGTGAGCAATGGACATTCATAAAAACATAAAACATTGTGCTCACCCTCTTTTAGCAGAAGATTAGCTGCCCAACTGTTCTTCTTTATTTTCCCTAGAAGCCACAGGCGGCCTCACTTCAGCATAACATGTCAAGATGACCCTTAGTGATTCTATGCAGAGCACTGCAGACAGACAACAGCAAAAAAAGTCAGCATGGATCGAAATCATAAAGAGCGTCCTTACAGCAATGAAAGCTGCTTTCTGTAAATGTTTGACTTTCTGGGTGGGTTCATGAAGTACATCCCCTGTTAGGCTTCTACAGCCATGTCCATGAATCTCTTCACAAGTGCATCAGTGAATGGGGTTCTGTGGGATTGAGATGGGACATGCCGTCGTTTGGTCGTTACGGAGTGCTAACGCTTTACCTCTGGTTCCTTCAGGCTGGGAGGCCAGACTGAAATGACTGCTGTCTGACGGTCTTCTAGATCTGGCTGAGACATCCTGCCTGAAACCAGCAAAACATCACTCTTGCTAAGAGAGTCTGAGAGCTCCACACTTGTCAGCATTCTACTGGGAAACCCATTTCCCACAAACACAAGCTAGTGGAATGTGGCAGCTCCCATAATGCCCCCATAGCTCCCATAGTGAGCTCAAAATCTGCACTGAGACTGCCTACACCTGCCCAAATAATTCTCAATACACATCATTAAAGAGAGCATTGAAAATCATTCCTAAGGATTATTTAAATAGTTCAACTTAAAACAAGACTAGGTCAAAACCTAGTATATGGCTGGACCTAACACACGTGATCCGACCAACCAATGGTTTAACTTCATAACTTGGCCGACCAATGGTGTAACTTCATCACTCAGTCACAGACATTCGCGTTTGTAGGGCTGGCCCCGCTGTTGCGTTGTAGTCTGCAGTGTGAAAAGAAGCAGTTGGCGCCACCACATATTTCGGAGGAGAACCGTGGGTGCCTACACTCTTCCAAAGTTAAGCAGGGTTCCAGGTATCCAAGGTTGAATTGGAAAGACTCTGCACCATCAAGCAAGGTGCTTACCATTAAATGCTTCAGTAAATATATTAACAGCACAAATGGCTGATATAAAAATGCATGAGGAAGCTGTCCTAGATATGGGGGTGTCCATCAAGAAAATAATAATTATGCTAATTGCCCTGAAAAGATGGTTTCATAGGCAGGG
Organism: Anguilla anguilla; assembly: GCF_013347855.1. Classification (NCBI taxonomy): domain Eukaryota; kingdom Metazoa; phylum Chordata; class Actinopteri; order Anguilliformes; family Anguillidae; genus Anguilla; species Anguilla anguilla. Next base: position 12,842,704 of record NC_049203.1, read on the forward strand.
GGCCCCCTATTTACGGGGGTTATCATGTTCATACTAACTAATTAGTGTGCATCTGGCAAGGGCACAGTGAGATGGAAGGTCATGTGGTTGAGCTGTGTGAATATGTGTGTGTGTGTGTATGTGTGTGTGTAGGGGGGATAATAACAACAGATTTCCAGTGGTTGTCAATCCTTTCTTCCTTAATGAAATTATAAGGACACCTCCATGGGGTATGGATATAAATAGGATCCCATTTTGTTGAAAAGGTCATATTTCAATCACATCATTTAACTGTTGACAGTATATCTAGCCTCACACATTGTGCTACAGGGTATCTGAAACAGTGGTCTGTAAAATATAAATCAATGGTTTGGATGCATGTAACCCTAGTGAATGGTGGGGAGTAGGAATAGGTGGAATAAACATATGTCCTTTACACTGGGCTATTTACTAACAAAAATGCTTAAAGGTGCCTTTGAAGAATCTTCAGTGAAGTACAAATACAAACTCAGTCATGCCCCCCTTTCTATCTAATCCTTTCCCTCACACCTTTTAAAATACAATGGAGATTTTGAACTTTTTTTTCTTATGTCTTCATTTTCAACAGGATATACTTTGCGTAAGCAGGCGTCAATGAACCCCACCAATATTGGGGTCAGCCTTAAGTCAGCATTAGCAGTCTTGCCCTGCAGCCTATAAATTAACCAATTACAGGTAATGTTCTTCTGAAGGAACAGCACATTAGAAAAAGCCTGCAATGTATTGGATGTAAAGCATTAGTCGTGTGTGGGAAATGATGTGACTGATAATACTCCACTGATTATGTATAGTGGACATTCAGGCTGCATGCGTAACTATTTCTGACATGCTGTGGCCTTGAGAAAGTAAATCAGCCCTCACTAGACATTAACACTATTGACAGCTCAAGTTGGATAACATGAGCATGATGCTGTGCCAGTACTGAGTGATGTAATGATATAGAGCCAGAGCAGTAGAACACGTGAGAGGGAGAATATTGTATGCAGTACTGGCAGTAATGGTGCGGCACGAGGGAATCTCTTCTAATCCTGCGTGTGTGTACGGATTATCAATGAAGCACCAGAAGCTCTTTTGTATGGACTCCTTGGTCCCACCCGTAATACCTCTCCATGCCAGGCTTAGGTCACCCTGGTATGACAGTAGCACGGTCTACCTTTGCTGGTCCCTTGCCAGATATCCTCCGACAGCTGTGCACCAGATTTTCACGCCGTGTTACACAAACCTCCTGCCTGGGAGCTGGACTGCGGGGAATTTTCCCAGCAGGAGAAATTCATTTACTGAGGAGGGATTCCACAGCATTTTCTCCTGGTGTTGCGGGAAGTTTAATGGATCCAGATGCAACGTCTCCGATTAAAGACGATTAAATGTGGCGTTCACAGCATCCTCAAATTCTGAGAGCCTCCTTCAGCTCATGTAGCCTCAACTCTGACAGGGGTACAGCTGAATCCAGAGGAGCGAAGGAGTGGCACCCCGCTGCCCTCGCAGGGGAAAAGGATTTCTAAGGGGAGCGCAGGCAGGCAAGCGGATGGTTCAATGAAGCTAATCCAGGGTCTCAGCAAATGAAAAGAGTCATCAAAAAAAAAAAAAAAAAAAAAAAAAAAAACACAGAGAACACATCAAGGAAAATTCACACGTGCACACACACACACGCACACGCGCACACACACATTTGCAAGCTTATATGCACACATACACATAGACAAAGTGCTTGATTGTGTGTGTTTTTTTTTTCATTTGACCATGGTCAGCAGAAATCAGCAGAGTGGGAGTGAATTTGGTATGTCTACCTGAAGGAGAGAAAATATAATTTATTCATAATCTCATCAATACAATCAAGGAAAAACAACTTTCAGGTTTCAAATAGTTTTTACGCTACATTTCACTATTGGGCCAAATAAGTAGCCTGAAACCGAAAAACGAGATCAATAAAATAAATCTTTAAAAAGAAAGAAAACTCGTGGAGTTATTAGCTCATAGAGCACTATGCTGAATGCAAGGTGTTCAAGATTGTGCCACCGGACCCAATGCAATTAGGAATTATGTATATAATGTTAGCAAGTATGCATATGGCGAGAATAAATATTGTTGTTCTGTCATATATTAGACTGAGATTAAGGCAAGTATGAGGTGGTGTGAGCTTCACAGGCGTATCATCATTCCACAAAAGGACAATAGTAAGAATGTTCGCAGATTAAAAAAAAAAAAAGAACACGCAGCTCATTTTCCTTCCAACTCCCCAACTCTCCATATCCAAGGATATATGTGATAGCCACTTTCGAACTGTGGAATAGGGCCACACATCACCAGCACACAGGAGTCAGGAGAATAGTACTTTCTCTTGGTTTAGAGAAAACGTGGTGACGGGGGCTGTGGAAACGTGTGTGTGTGTGCAGGCGAGAGGTGGGCTGACAGTAAACCAGGATGTGATCACGAAAAGCTGAAACTTGAGCCTGGTGCCGGTGAGCTTTGAGGTGACACTTCAAGTCTCGCAGAGACGACTAGTAATTTGATCGAGCTAAAGGCAATTCAATCAATATTGGTGCCGTGACGAATACACCCGAAAATACAGACTAACCCGAAACATATGATTGCTCCCAAAAGTAATTCAGTTTCTCGGCTACTCGTAACCCGGATAGGTGTGCGTCTGCGCATCAGCAAGCCTGCAGATGTATTTCGCTCAAAAAATAGGGCTTCCCCCCCTTAGTAGAACGAAGACGAATAATAGGAGATTTCATAATAATGTTTCAGATATATTTTTGAATAACTATACGTGCATTTTGCCAGTGACTATCTTTCGAGAACATTCGCATTTGGGAAAAGGTGGTCGAGTACTGAAGCACGGTAATAGCTCCCATAATGCGGACTACATGAAGATTATGAATGAAACCGCGACGGGACGTAGTAAACAGTTACTTTGTATTCCTCCCACAGCTCAGTAGAAATGTATGGTAATAACACCACGTGATCACCCCGTTTTACACCACCCTAAAAACGAGACGTCAGTTGTCGCGTTTACAATAGTTATTCATATTTAATCTCTAATAATTAACGCGCTGCCACAGCGCACTGTGCAAGTAATCATTAACGACTGGCATTTTTAAAGGTTACAAAAACAGCTAATCGCGTTGAGATTGTTTCCAGAGGCGCCTCTCGGATATGAAATTAACATTTTTATTTATTGATTGATTTTTAAATTTTATTTATTTATTTATTAGAATTTTCCATTTGTAATATTTATTCACGACAATTTTGTCAAAAGTAGGCTATTCTTCTAAATATAGCACAAAACATCCTTCGGTAAACCCCCAATCGCCCTTTCATATGTTATTCCATCCACAAGTCAGCTTGCATCAGGCATAATAAAACCTCTTCAATTGGAGTCGGGAGAGGGTTGTACCATAGGATGTAGTTTGACCTGTGACTTTGACCCACAATGCACATTAGGACGAGATATAAATGAGAGTTGTAGCAATATCAGGCAATGTGTGACCAGGCAATGTCTGCATTGGAAATGTAATATGCCATCAGTTAATTTAGGTTCCCTTTGGAAAATAGATTGTTTGCTGGTTATCTAATCAGCAAAATTTCTGGTAGCTTCTAACCCTACTCCGGTCAGGTGATTCACTAGCCCGCGGTTAACATGCGTCCAGGACAACCTGGCAATTCGTTTACTACTTTTCTAGTCGTAGAGAAGACGTAGAAAATGAGAACACGATCAAAAAATGATCAATGACGTCAATGAAATGAAGCAAACCGCACTGCAACAAGACGGCCCTTGAAGTTTGGGATGGCTGTGATCAATGACCAAATAAAAGTTGCTCAAAAAGTTGTGAGAACGCCCCACAGATGTGTGTTGTGAATTTACATGTGGCAGCAAGTTTTCTAGCTACGTTCTCTTCACTTGCTAGCTATTAGATAATTATCAACTGTGCATTATTTCAAATCAGCCAATGTTAGCTAGCTTAGGCAGCACCGAAGCCCCCCTCTCTGCCCCCTCCCCCCTCTCTCTATCGCGAACACATGCACGGGCGCGCGCGCACACCAACACAGTACATTACTAGTAATATAAGATACATAATACTTGCATGTTGTAGTCCCATGTAGCTCTTCATTTAGTTGAAAGAAAGTATGGAAAATAGATGCGGAGTAGCATACATTAAAGATTCACGTACTCTTCTCTTTGCTTTGCTAATTAATGGGAACTACTGAAGTATTATCACTGTGCCCAGATAGATTTACAGCACCACTATTTAGCACCATATGTTGCTGAAATATTAATGGTGTTTTAGACAGTTTGCGGTCATTGTTGGACGTGTAATACTATCACTTTAGTAATAAAATAGGGGAAACAAATGATTGGAGGAAACAAAAAAGTTTGTATTCTGGATTTTGTATGTTTGAGTTTGTGCCCCTTCAAAAAACTGTGGGTGCACTACGTCCCTCGTTGTTCACCATCAGGTTTTGCCTCATAAAAACCTGGCCAAATGAGGAGACTGATATTAATGTATTGACCCAGCTGAAACGGCATCGATCACTGTTCATGAGAACACTAAAAGGTCATTGAAATAAGCAACAGCTATGACAATAGTTATAGCCTCTAAATTGCTAAATTCCTAGGAAAATAATGGCAAGTATTTGCTTATTGTAGGCAACTTTAAAAAAAACAGGCTACACGTGGTATGCACGCAAGGATTTCGTAATAAATTGACTGAATGTAGACACGTAGCAGGATATAGACTAACAATACAATGTTCAGGTGTGTGCTCTTCCATTCAAAGTAAAAGCTATTTTTGTGGAACTCTTTGTGGAATTACATTGTACTTAAGAAAAATGTGTAGCCGGTATTGAAGAAAGATCACCTTGACGTGGCCGTTTGTGAACGGTATACACTCGTCTGTCTGCACAGCTGAGCATCTCTCAACGACCTTGGGGCGAAACGAGTTTGTACAATTGGACGTTTTGAATGATAATGTCACTACGAGAGTCGCTTTGATTTAAAAAAATGCATGCAATTTCACATTTTTCTTATGATTAATATTTTGACCATAACATATCTGATTCACAGACCCCGTTCATGACTGTAGTGAAGACTTTTGACGTCAGAAGTGAGAATCATCGGCACGTCCAATGGGGGTAGAATATTAACCGAGAGTCAGTGCCAGCGAACTGCCAACATTATTAGCAATGTTAACCAAGGAATAAGGTGTCTTTACAAAGGACTCGACGAGTAAAAAAAATAAAGATTTCACCCAGGGACGTACGACAAAAGAGGAAGATACAGCACTGGTAATTCCTTTTAGAAAATTCTCCATAGGTGTCTCCCCTCTCGCTCTCCATTTCCATTCCTTCTTTCTTGTGTGGCTGTCACGGACTGCGCTTGGATTTGAAAAAAAAAAAAAGGATCGGAGCTTGAAGGAACTGGGGTATTGTTTGGAGGTTATTTGTGGGGATGCGCGTATTGGTGATGAACTTGTTTTATGTATCAATATTTATTAATTGGTTAATGACTAGTTGTTTATTAGAAGAGAAAGAAAATACTGTGTCACGTCTTATCGGCAATGATGTCGTTTAGGTTTATTATATGACCTCTTCAAGTCCTTTGTTGGCGCGGATGAAGCGTATATATGGGTACAGGGGAGAAATTTGTGAATGAAACGCTGGCACGCTGAGTTTAAAATTAGCTCGTGCTATTTGTCTGCATGGCGTCAGGCTTGCAAGAGCATGATATGGAATTGAAGGGACGTATATTACCGTCTGTTTTGTAAGATACGCGTGCTATAGTAACGCTAATATTGATCTTAGCAATGTATAAAATATACAACTGGTTACATCACACTTGACTTATATTTCCATTTTTAACTTCATTGTCATTGTGTATGCCACATTTCAAACACGAATACATGCTATCTGAGAAAACAGAGACATTTTCTAAAATGTTATTAATTCTAACAGACTACTTGTGGCAGCAGTACGCTGTAGCCCACGAATGAGCTACAACCTATTTTACGAGCTCTGTTATAGAAGGAATAGCGCAACATTCCATGGGAATAAGAGATTCAGAAATCGTAAACTAAAAATCTACTAGTAGTTGTGTTCATGTGGGTGTGGTTGCATGGTACATCCATTAAGCGGGTGATGCGAAAGCCTTTTTATTCCTTTTTCAGCATGTAATTTCTATTTTAATACCAAAGCTGGCGGTTTTGTTGCTGTTCTACGTGTACCACTCAAACACACATTCTCTCCCCCTTTCTCTCCTTACACCCTCGCCCCCTCCCTCTCCTTCAGCTATGATTCACCCTCTTGCTGCAGCAATGAGCAACCAACTCCAGAACACTTCCTCTTTTAACTCGGAGACCTGGAATTTCCAAGACGTGGGGAACTCCTCGCCCGTCCGGACCACAGACGTACAGCCGGTCGCTGTCAGCCCCTGGGACGTCGCACTGTGCGTAACTGGAACCCTTATCTCCTGCGAGAACGCAATTGTGATTGCCATTCTTTTTTACACGCCCACCCTGCGCGCGCCTATGTTCGTGCTCATAGGGAGTCTCGCGGTCGCGGACCTGCTGGCGGGGCTGGGTCTCATACTGAATTTCATCCTTACCTACATGCTGAATACGGAGCTGGTGACGCTAGTCGCTGTGGGACTGCTCATTGCCGCCTTCTCCGCCTCCGTACTCAACATCCTGGCGATCACCGTGGACAGGTACCTTTCTCTGTACAATGCGCTGACCTACCACACTGAGCGTACGGTGACTTTCACCTACGTCATGGTGATACTCATCTGGCTCGTGTGCATCGCCTTAGGTTTGCTGCCACTGTTGGGATGGAACTGTCTGCGAGATGAGTCCTCCTGCAGCGTCTGCCGCCCGGTGACTAAAAACAACGCGGTGGTGTTGGCAGTGACGTTTTTGTTCATTTTCGCACTGATGATGCAGCTCTACCTGCAGATTTGTAAAATAGCCTTCCGGCACGCGCAGCAGATCGCAGTGCAGCACCACTTCATGGCCATTTCCACCACGAAAGGCGTGTCCACGCTTTCCGCCATCCTCTGCACCTTCGCCCTTTGCTGGATGCCCTTTGCGATGTACTCTATAGTAGCGGACTCCAGCTATCCAATAATTTACACATATGCCACTGTCCTGCCTGCCACGTGCAGTTCAGTTATCAACCCCATCATCTACGCCTTTAGAAACCCCGACATCCAGAAATCTTTGTGGCTGGCGTGCTGCGGATGCGTTCCCTCCAACATCTCTCTGCGGCCAAGGACGTCAAGTGATGTATAGCCATGAATTATATATAGGCCTAAGTAGCCTATCTTTTTACACTTGCTTGTTTTATCTTGTTTTCATATGTTTTGCGGAGTAGTCTATTATACGCCTACCCTGTGGGTGTAGGCTATATATGCATAATCGCGGTCACAAGAAAATCACATGCTATGACCTAGTTTTTCCCAATTTTGTCCCTTAAAACAAGGCTTGCGGGTCTAATAGTATATACATTGTGAGCCTTTTATCTACAAGTATATAATCTTTCCACCGGTGAATAAATGTCTATGGCTTATTAGAGGTCAAATTTCAATAATAATAACAAGTTTAGCACCCCGAGTGAGTCTGCACTCGTCAGAATGGCGTTTGTCGAACATAACTGCAAAATCGGTTGGAACTCGTATTTGGTAGGGTGGACAGACTTGGGCATGGAACTGGCTGGATAGTTGTTTCGGCCACGGCGACCACGCTTACACTGTTCGGCCCCACCCACCCAGCGATAGAATCTGAGTGAACAGGATTCGGCAGGGCTACATCTGCAAGAATGGCAAAGGCTGTGTAGTATCCTTCCTTCAAATTTAGTGAAGTATAAAAATGCCAATACTAACACTACAAATAAATCAGAAGCAGGGCATACTCACAGACCCGATAGAATCTGTAGCCTATGTGTTAGTACAACGGAAATGTGCACACAGCGATACAGAATTTACAAGCTAGTTCTGTCCCAGAGCTAATTTGACTGTGTTCGACTTATGTCGGTACAACAAAGAGGTTCTCTGTGTACAGTATATGTAACTTGGCAATGGGGTACCTTTTCCATTATGTAAACTCCTGTCTATATCTCAGTCATTTCACTATTGTGCCAAGTTTTGCGAGGGCCCGCCTATGTATTTACTTGATGACAATTCTAAGTCTATAAATATAACGTTTTACTTCTACAATAAATGTCTCTATAAAACACATTTGAAGAAGTTAAATCAAGTGGTAGATGCATAGCAAAATGGTAATGGTAAAAAACTGTGATATAATACTTGTAACTCTTATGGAGTATACTTGGACTCATAAACTCTGTTAGAGTTGATTTAAACCTGAGTTTTTTCTGGTCAGGTTGATTAAATAAATTGATGAGGAACAGCCTCTTCTAATTTATATTAATTAACACTATCCGACGAAAAAATGAATTTAAGTGAGAAGCAACAATTTGAGTAGGCATTCTTGCTGAAGCCATTCAAACATCGCTAAAATTATAACTGTCGGAGCACAGGGTTTTATAGCAACCAAAACGCCACCGAGCGCACTTATCATTTCAGTACCTTGGATAGCAACAGAAAGCTAACCAATACATTTTGGGCCATCGGACTGAGATGTTCCTACTGGTGGTGACTAAGAGTAAATCGTACTGGAGGAAAACAACAACAGCAACAATAAAAATTGTACACGCATAAAAGTAATTTTCTAAGCGAACACTTTCCAGGCAGTATCCATCACCTTACCCTCAGAGAAGATGTGTGCTGTGTAGGCCTACTTCAATTATTCTGCATGTAATAACACTAAACCGGAATAGTCGTAAATCATGAACGTGACTAGCTATCATATACATATACACGTGTCAACCACAATTTAAACGACTCATTATAAATAAATAAATAAATAAACTGCGTTTATAGAACGAAGGCTCTATTCATAGAATTGATTTCCCATTTAAATAATCTGAAAGAGAAAATATTTAGATAAATATAACCTAGCCTACATGCTTGACAGTACCGTCCAACCTCAAATAATTACAAGTTTATAAAAACACCTACTTTCAATCAGTTTTCTCGACGATGCAATATGATTTAACACGTACAACAATATTTATCACTGGTTATATTTCCCCTATGATCGTATCACATATCTTCAGCAATGTTTGCAACCGAGCCTCCCGGCGTCGCAGCAGCTTAGACGCCGAGGTTAATGAAAATTCATCTGACGGTGCAAAAGGGGAAGCCAGTTGAGACGCATTATATTTCACTTGCGGTTAAATTCTACGTTATTTATTTATTTATTTATGTCTGACGGCTTCTGGGCGCACATGGTGATATATATATATATATAGCCTACGTACTAAAAACGTGTAAATTATGTGGAGAACAGAATATAGGATAATCGCATAGTAGTAGGCAGGAGTCATTAGATCCTCACGTTTCTGAACTAAAAGGCTTACATTCATAATTTACAGCAGAAAACCAAGTGATCGTCTCATGCTACACAAGGCTTCTTCTCAGTGTCCAGGCCAATTATCAGTGGTTGCTTTGGTGGAGCGTTGAAAGGTCGATTTAGACAAGAAGACGAACTGGCCACAGCGTTCATATCCGTGGCTCGAGCGAATGAAACGTTATTTACGAAGCCGCACCGATACTGTATGATGTCAAACAGGCTATTTGACGAATTAATGCTGCTACCAAAAAACCCTCATTCTGGAAAATGGCGCAGATGAACCAATGTAACATAAAAAAAACTTTATAGATATTTAGAAATTGTACTTTCTACAACATTGCAGGGGGATACACAAATGCACATTTCAATTGTTGGCAATGCCACTCCCTCCTTTGACATGCAGAAGCTCTATATCTTTTGGCCTTGGCTAACCCTCACCTGCAATAATGTATAATGCATTTTGTGTCTGATTGGTCCGGGTCTCTAGGTGCACACTTTCCCTTGTTAAACCTGGGATGGCCGAGTGCTTCTCACTTTTCACTCACTGGTGGAATTGTGGGGTACCCCACATCTGCCTTTACACTGTGAGGCAACAGCGCTGTGTTTGGACAGGGGAACGGAAATGCGGCAAGAAAGCCAATGTCATCTTGTGCCGCATGCGTTAGTGCCAAGAGTGTGGTTAGTTATCCTTAAACCTCAGAGTCGTTTTAAGCCTTTCTGGAGTACACTCAAGGCTGTGATTGCTGTTTGTGTTTGTGTTTGTGTTCATTGATTAACATTTGCATAAGTGAAGCCATTCTTGGACCAATCACATAGGTCCATGACTGATTCGCAGGAGTTAGTTCAGATGAGTATGAGGCTGCTCTTCCCCTCCATGAAAAGAAACCACACTGAGATGGTCTACAGCAGTGGTAACCAACCCTGTTCCTGGAGATCTACCATCCTGTAGGCTTTCATTTCAACCCTAATTTGGCACACCTGATTCTACGAATTAGCAGCTCAATGAAATCCCCAGCTGTTGAATGAGGTGTTCTGTGTTAGGGTTGGAGTGAAAACCTACAGAATGGTAGATCTCCAGGAACAGGGTTGGTTACCACTGGTCTACAGTACAGTGCACAATGAGGCTTCCAACTTGTAAGCAGTGGAATACAAGTTTTTTCTGGGATTTATTCTGTGGAAAATGGCCTGATGTATATATTACTTTTTGGGAGTTGTAGTTAAATGCTCATGGTCAGTATTGATGCCAAAATCTTCACAACAATGCCTAATGTTGCTCAAATTTGGCACAATTATTGGCCACATTATTTATGTGGAAGTAAAATGACATTTCTTTGCCATGAACCAAAAGCAGCAGCCAATATGACCATCAAAGAATTTTCAGTCACAGGCACGTCACTTGAATATCACATTGTGAAAAAAAAACTATGGTTGAAAATGAGTGAATATACCATCACAGGTGTTCTAAATTTAGACCAATAAGTATAACATGTAGCTTCATTTGGAGATTATGCCTCCAAGTTCACCAACCTGATATGGGAATTAAAATGTTTTGCTAATATAGAATGATAATATTTGCAGATTCATATGAATACCCAAGGGAGGGGAGGGGGGGGGGGGTGATAACAATAACCCATACACATGTAACTGGCTTGGCTGGGTCACATGCTTTTATGGTGAAACTGCATATGGACAAGCATGACTGGGGCGATTCGGCACTGATCCTGAGCCATAATGATAGATGTAGCCGATTCAATGGACTTCAGGGAAAAATGGTGGAAACATGGTGCAGCGGCAAAGATGTGTTGCCGCTCACATGGCCCGCGTTGGGGCCAATCCCTTCCAAAACACTGTAACTGCAACCAAATAGCAATCACCGGTCTTCTTGTGCATGTGTGTGAGTTCATAGGTTTCAGACATCCTGAAGTCCCCCATGCTTTCTGTGTCTGAGAAACTGTGTGTCGCCTAAATCCTGTAGGTCTCCCTCAGTAAGAATCATGTGACAAGTATTAATGTTTTATTGCCAATATATATTGTATTGTAATTGACTGATCTCACGGGGTGCCAAACATATTGTGGGTTCAGTGGAACTGTTCTTTTTTTCGTACACAATGCTGTAACAAAACATATTTTTATATACATAGCTGGGACATTCATGAGTTCAGTAATGTTTGTTATCGTTGGATACGTGTGTGTGCATGCGTGCGTGCGTGCATGTATATGTGTGTATTTAGTGTATTTTTAAAAAATCTAATTGATATTCCAAGTTATTTTTGAACATGTACATCTGCAAAGCTATAAGTGCCACATTTTTCAAGTGTCTTATTTATGTGATTTTTTTTTTTTTTTACTCAATGATTCAGTAAATGTTGTTATGCTAGATTCCAGAGTACAACACAGTTTTAAAATTATGTTGAATAATGAAAATAAGGCAGTATTCTTCATGTTTAAACCTGGACGTATCCACTATACCTAAACATAGTAAAGTGGTGGGGGGAGACTGACTCCACACACACTGTGCAGAAGCGCTTACCTTCAATAGAGGGGTGAGTCTTTATCCACTTTACCATGTGCAAGCGTCTAGGGCCAAACCAAAAGCACGGGGATTTCCAAGGGATCCGTCCCTCCTCCAATACGTCTGCTCTGCGCAGGAGAGCCTTGGCTCGGTCACGCAGACAGGTGGAGAGTGGAGAAACGCAGGCAGCCTGTGACCTCTCTGCTGGGCAGGGTGAAGACTTGAGAGGCATGAGTGTAGAAGCACCACGGAGAATACCTGCAGAAGCCCATAGGCGTAGATTTCGGGGGGGGGGGCAGGCAATACTTCCCCCTCAATATTTAGAACACGTGCATTTGTCCCCCCCCCCCCCCCCCCCCCCCCGATAAAAACATGAAAGAAGCATTTCCACCATAAATTGATGCAGAAAAGGCACAAATTGGTGCATAAAAATTCACCAGAATGCAGGAAATGAAGTGTTTGATGCTCAAAATTTCCAGGGGGAGGCCCCCAGCTTAATGTGTCCCCCCCAATGTTCAAACGAAACCTACACCACTGCAGAAGCCTGAAGGCTTTTCAAAGCTCAGCTTAATCCATATGTTTGACTGTGTGTGGAATTCACAGTGGGGGCATTAGCAACAGGAGAAATGCACAGACCAGCAATCTCTACTCTCCTCCCAGACCAAGGATACCAACCAAGGATACATTTGTCTCTCCTCAAAATTCACAGAGGACTGCAAAAGCAAAAAATATAACATTCTCAAAAAGTAGGCCTTCTTCACTCACTACCACTCCTCCTCAACACAAAATTAGGACTGAATCTTCCCCAAATATAGAATTCCCTTACCCGTTCAAAAAATAGCTCCCTACAACCTGATTAAAAGGAATACAGTGGTACAGACAGCATTATATACTTCTAATTAGTTAATTACAGAGATTAAGGTAATTTCTCCCAATTAGCTCTAAACACTGTTCTCAATGCAAGTACCTAACTATCAACATTTATCTTGTCACTTAAAACAAAATCTGCACAACTGGGAGCTTTCACAGAACTGCCTGCAAGATTAGAAAGAACAACATTTACAAGGAATCATTTATATTTTGTTCATTATTGTGTACATGGATCTAGACCGGAGTGAGGAAATTGTCTTTTTTTGATAATTTGACGTGGACACATGGATATTATTTTTTTCCTTTTGTATTGTGAAAATAAAACTATGATGGAAAGTACAATGCACTTTACAAAAGAGGGTACATGCTACACACTGCACTGTAAATGTCGAATGTATTCCTTGATGAAAATGATTTATTTTTATTACTGTAAATAAAATAGACTGTAAAGAATAATAATTTGTCAAATAAAATATAAAATCTAAAATGTTTTGTTTCTTCTTAATAGTGGTTGCATTTACATGGTAATCATGTCTATGTTGTCTGTGCTGTCTCTTCATGGCCGAATTTGATCTTCGGTGGCGGTCAAATTTAAAATACAGAATTTAAAAGGGGAGGATATTAATAATTAAATCCTCAGCCATTGCGTAACATTCCGATTTAGCTATAGCTCGCAAGTAAATTACGTAAATCGGGTTGGTATCAGACGTCACGGGAAACTGTGGGTCAGTGAAATGTTCCTGGACCGTCCAAGTTGTCCATTGAACGTTTGTCCTTGCCCTTTGGAGGCCGACCAACGTCACTGGTTGAAAGCACGCGCAACAAATAACTTTCAAACTTTTTATTCCCCAAATTAAAAAGAGTTTCGGTATAATGTTCGGTGTCCTAGTGGTCACAAATATCATGTCAGGTCAATGATAATGCATTGTAGAATATTTTAAACGTGAGCAAGCTGTTTTTAAAATCCCCAAAAGTGCTGCTGAAAAGCACTAAACAACCACGGTTTAAGACTGCACTGTGACACAGAATCCTTAAACTATTCCAAAATGAAAAGTGAATACGGGCATTAGCTCACGCAACGTGTTGCAAGAAGAGCGTGCAGAATTGTATTGTCACGACGACAGCTGCAGCTGTCTGCTACGTTGGATACGCAGCCAAGGCCACGCGGGACACGGCCAAGCGTTATAGCCGTGGTTTCCCTCATTAGCATTCATCTCCTTTCCCAGTCGCATTTCATGGTCCAGGCATGCTGATTAATAGGCATGAAACATCTCTTTCGTACATACTGTAGACGTTGTCCTGAAGCGGGCGTTTGGGCAAACATGCCTGCCTTTTGCTCATGTGGTCCATTCCAACTTCACTGTTCTTTAATGCAATTCATCGAGAAGAGGAAAAACCCAGTTTGCAGGGGACACCTTGCAGGTCATCTTTCAGACTTCTGATGAGGAAATGATGCCACCTACCGACCAGAAGAGCGAAATGCACGAACGGGGAGACGAGCACGCACCACCTCCGCGGTCCCCGCCCACATCACAGTGACTCAGACGGTGCGGACCCACATTCTCTGCAAGACACACTGCGGAAAGTAACATCACGACATCACCACGGTAATGTGAAGAGGGTGGTGGCAATTAAGTTGAAGTTACCACGATGAAGCAAAGTGCACAGTACAATTCCTGGGACACGGAATTCTAGATAGATTTATATGTATTTCTAGTGAGACAGAAAATTGATAAACGTTTTATCAATCGGCCAAACTTATGTTATCAAGCCATTCCGTAGCACCGGAAGTGGTTGTTTGCTAAATCCTCACAAACAAAATATAAAGCAGATATCATAGGAATATTATATAAATACATAAAAGTTCAGTCATCAATACATCAACCAAGATTAAACTAAGAGAACATTCTTCCTAAAAGTTGTATTCTATTAGTTCATAGTCTCAGATTGCAGTAAAAGAAAATCTGAGACAGTCACGCACCTTCATTTGCCTGTTGGTCGTGAGCCCAGCTCCACCTAATGAGAACACAAAGTAGGATGCAGACACACACTCCTTTATGGATCCGACATACATTCTTCACAAACTGACCCCGACATATGTGGATGTACTGAATGCTCTTTTTGGATTTTGTGAGACATACAGTTACTGCTCTGCACTGCTAATAGTTCGTAACTTCCTCAGAGACAAAGCAGAACAGCACTTGTCAAGAGTCTCATTTGGCTTTTAGTTCCTTTCCCACGTTAGGCAGTAAAGAAACAACTCGGATACAAGTACACAACTCCCCAATGGGGTGGCAGCCTAACATTATGGCGAGGGAACTGGGGTTGTAACTGAAAGGCTGGGGTGATGCCATTGTACCCTAAAGCAAGGTACACAACCTTAATTTCTTAAGAAAATATCCATCTGTATAAATGGGTCCTATGTAAAATGTAATCGGTTTAAGTTTTTCTGGATAAGTGCTAAAATATAAGTACATGAAAGATGAATTTAGCTGCTGATGTTACAGTATCTGCAATATTAGCACTGACCTTCTCATATGAGGAATAAGAAAAAACACAGTGCATTAACAGTTCAATATTACACTTTTTGGTTCCATTTTATTAGCTATTGATACATGCATAATTGCCTACATATTGCCCATGTGATACAGCGATGTTTGTTACCTAGATACCCAAACTGACATTACAAGCAGTGTTACCAAAATCTCTGCAACAGTTCATTTAAAACACATGAGAAGTACCTATATACTGCAGGCTGCACATACATCTCAGTTGTTAAAATGGAATTTCAGTGTGCGTGAAAGGAGCACCATCCCTTCTCACAGCTAACCTCATGGCACATTTTTTGACGATGACAACAAAAATAAACGTGGGCCATGTTGCTACAGCGTCCTGCTCAAGCCCAAACTATCTCAGGCTCTTAAAAAAAAATGAAGAGATGTTCTTAATAAATGCAGAGAAAAAACTAAAAGGCATATGGGACAGGTCTGAGTCAAACAAAAAGTTTGAAATACCTCTAGACTGTATCTACTTGACCGTAGATGCCAGTAAAATAAAATAAAAAATAAAAAACCATCTCTAGATATGAGATTTTTCTAAAAATCATGTTAGTCGGTAAAAGATACGATCAAATGAAGGAAGGAATTTTTGTACAGCATATTGGTGAATGCAGATGGTTCTTTCAGTGCTGTTGGAGCTCAAGCTAGAGGAATCTTGCTGGTGTCTAAAGGGTTAAAGTAATTCAAACAATTATTTGACCCAGGTCTGGTGTGGTCATGGCCATTATTGACCGGTGGCTCAGTTTAAATACACAAATGAGAAAGTAGAATGTTGATCGTATTAGCAAAGAGGCAACCGTGTGCCACAACGCAAGGTGGAAAACGATCCTCTTCTAGGAAATGCAGAAACTAATAACCGAGAATTTGACTTTTAAGTTAACACGGCTGAGTCTGACATGATCAATGGCCGAACAGTCCAATTTGCATTTCTCCATCTCCTCTAAAAAATAATTGTGATACTCATTAGGGCATTGACACTCAACCACTACACGTAAGAAATGAAAACAAAGTGACACGAGAGGGGAAACTGCATCTCAGATTACACAATACTGCAGGGAGAAATCATTTGCCTCGCATATAACAACAAAAGCAAATACAACAACTTCACTGTTTTGACCTAATGAGTCTCTTCCTACTCCTCAAATAGATTTTGTTATACTTTATATGCAAACTTCTATAGTCATGTATGTATATATAGATAATATAGACATATCGTATCTTTTTTAAAATGTATCTATTACTCTTTTCTGGGCCAAAAAAAAAAAAAAAAAATAATAATCAAATGTTTCCACAAATGCACCGCACACTGTTCTGGGCTTGGCTCAGAGCCTGGCAGAAGTTTGAGAAGAGACATGTTTGAGAAGGAGTGGGGGTCAGAGCAGGCCGCAGGAACGCCTTCACGCTCGTGTCTCATACGCACATTATCTGTATAGACTGCGAGACAGCGGGGTCCACCTTCATGCTCTTTAGTGTGTGTGTCTGCTGAGTGTTACAGTCCTCCAGGGCAGCTGCTGCGGAGTGGAGACTAGGTCACTCTGTCGCCTCTTCATCAGCAAAAGCGCCTCTTTTCTGGTGTGTGTTCATTCTCGCAGCTGGGAAATGTATCCATTCTGTATAACACAGGCGCACACACACACACACACACACACACACCCACAAACTTGCACACGCACACATTTGCCGCAAGGCTGACTCTGGAAATCCTCTCCCCGAAATAATATTATTGCCGCTGTGGGCCCTTAAGCTAAGTGCATTCACCTGTGAACCATGAGGGGGGGAAGTCCAGACAGAGCCGAAATTTCTTTTTGCGTTTGCCATCCATGCGGAGGAGGTGACTGCTGAGTCATACTTTTTTTCGGGGGGCGTGGGGGGGGGGGGGGCGGGATGGGGTAGAGGTGACGGATGAACGGAATCGCCAGCTCTTTTTGTCAGGGGCTGGAGTCGGTTCTGCTTCCGCACCAAACCTACGCTTTCTCTCACCGCGCGGCCCGGCGGCAGGTGAGGAGGAACCGCGGCGGCAGTGGGCGGTGCCTAAACGGTCCCTCGCACTGACGCGGGCACCGCCGCCGCCACACAGATGGTGTTTATGAGGAACGCGAGGACATATTTTTTAAAGGTTAGGGGAAAGCGGGCGCGATGGAGCCGGGGGGTGGGGGGAGTGTGTGGAGACAGATGGCGGGCAGACGTCAGCGCGTCAGCGGACCCCGGTTCCGAGGATTCTGGGCTCGGGAGCGAAGCGTCTCGCTGTGGCCTTCGGACCAGATGCTTCTCTCCAGCAGCTCCGCAGAAAGGCCCGGCAGTGGGCGGGCGAGCAGGCAGAGGGAAACATGCCGTCCGCCACCTGATCCGGCTCCTTCCGGCCCCAACGTGAAACGAGACTGGCTCCCCCTGCTGGTCTGGAACGTGCTCCAGCCAGCTCTGTTCTGGTGTTATCCCTGCCTCTTGTCCCTCTGTGTGTGTGCGTGTGTGTGTGTGTGTGGATGTATGGGTTTGTGGGCGTGTGTGTGGGTGTGCTTGCGTGTGTGTGTGTGTGTGAAAACCTGTGCATTTCTGCATATACGTGTGTGTTTATCTCCCTCCTCTCTTCCTCTTCCACTCTGGAGTGTGATGCAGTTTTCCGGGGTCACGTGTGCAGTGGCAGGCTCTGTCGAAACAGAGTCTGAAAAGCAGCGGTTTGAAGGTGTGATGCTGTCCCGCCCAGCGCCGCCCCGCCCCCGCAGGCCGCCGCCCCCTCCCTCAGTCTGACCACTCGTTCTCGTCCAGCTCCGAGTCGTCGTCGGACTCGCTGTACTCCACGGCAATGCGGCGCGACAGGATGGTGGCCACGTCGTTGCCCACCGGCTCCTTCTTGGCCTCCTGCTCACGCTGCTCCTGCACCTTCCGCAGCTGGATCCCTGTGGAGGAGCGGAGGAGGAGAGGAGGAGGTAAAGCTCAGCATCGCTGGGTTCAAAAATGACATAGCCTGAACATCTGGTGGCTGGAAGTCAAAAAAATTGATTGCACTTTGATGAATTCACCACAGTCTCTTTTAGGTAAAGATCAGTGGGCTGAGACTGGATTTATCTGGTTGTGACTGGATTTATCTGGTTTAGACTGGAACTAGCTGGTTTAGGCTGGATTTATCTGGTTTAGATTGGAACCAGCTGGTTCACACAGGGTGGGACTCCTACCTCTGCGAATGGCAGCGAGCAGATCGCTGCGGGCGTCGCTCATGGGGATCACCGGGACCTGCCCCTTTCTGGGCGGGGCCTCTCCGGAGGGCGGAGCCACAGCGTGGGCAGGGGAGAAGGCGTGGGTGGGAGGGCCAGGTGGAGGTGGGGGCGGGGCCATGGGCGGGGCCCCGGCAGGGGGGTGGGAGGGGGAGGGGACGTAAGAGGCGGGAGGGGCAGGAGGAGGCGGGGAGGGGGTGTAGGAGCGGGACATGGCGGCCACCGCGCTGGGGGGGAGGGCGGGCGGGGCAGCGGGACTGTCGAAGGCCGTCTGGGCGGAGGGGATGAGGGGAGGGGGTGGGGGAGGGGCGGGTGGCACAAAGTATTCCGGCATCTGTTGACCACTGTGGAAAGAAATATACACACCTAACTCAATTCAAATCGATGCGTTGGCATGACAACATAGGAATGTTTCGCCAATGCTTCACTGAAACAAACATTAACAGTATAATCTGTACAAGCATCAAGTCAGTGCAGGTAAATTAAACTATTTGATTCAGTGTAATAATGGTAATAATACAATCAAAATAAAATATGAATTCATGATTCAGGAAGAATTCTTTACTGTCCATCAGATGGTGGCATGAGTTTATATATTGTGCTGCAAATTCTGTACAGTGATTTCCTCCTGATAAAAAATGGAGTGGTTGCTTATTTGGATCCTTTTGTAAATGCTTATGAATGCTTGGGGTAATATTGTACTTAAACAGTCTTATATTTCTCACAGCTGGTCAGAGAGTAGCTCTGTTTTCACTGCTCCCAGTCTATGGCCTGGTCAGCCTGTGTCTGCCTGTCTCAATGGCCAGGCTGTGCTTACTGTGCCTCTCTCTCTCAACACTGAGTTACTGATCAAGGCCAGGCTTCATTTAAAAATAAACCACGGCTGGAGAAGACACAAAGCTTTTACCCATCTGCAGATCAGAGATGGCAGGCTGAGAAACCAGATATAAATACCCTGTTACTACACCAAAAAGAATCCTTTTAAAGTTGATTGCTGAGTGAATCAAATATTGAAAAGAATATACACTGGGGAAACAATCAATTCAATATCGTCTGGACATTTTCTCTGTCATGTTCTCTGTTCAGCACCCTCAGACAGTATGGCGCTACAGAAGAGCGCTACCTATAATAAATAATTAAACTGATTTAATGAATAGAATAATAGAGTATCAATAAAGCAAAATGAACATCATTCACGCAACTGGAGGGTTTCTGGGGGGGGGGGGGGTGGTGATGTAATGAGGGAGAGAGGGGAGGGAGAAAGGGGGAGGAGCCTACGCGATCACAGACCTGTAGTCTTTGACGGCTTGCGGACGAGGGCCGTTGAGGGCGGGGTCGGCGGGCGGGGGGGCGTGGGGGGGCTGCGCGCGGCCCAGGGAGTGGGCCTGGCGCCCGGCGGCGGCGGGGGGCGGGCGGTAGGCGCGGTCCAGGGACTGGGTCTGGGAGGGGCCGGTCAGGTGCTCTTTGCCCTCGGCCGTGGAGTAGGGGCTGGACCCACTGACCTGCTGGGAGGGGTGGTTGGGGCTGGCCGGGTAGGAGTGCTCAGCCACGTCCGACGCCACCGACCTGGGGAGGGAGAGACGGCCGTGGGGGGGGGGGGAGCAAAGAGAGGTGAGTACGTTCCCCTCCACGCTCAAATACTATCTTTCAACGAGATGTTTTAAATATCTGTTCTATTTATTACTCAGTCATTATTTTTTATTTCTAACCTGCGTGAAGTTCATTCTTCACCAAAATAGGAAAGAAAATCTCATTCAGAAATACTGAACGGTATCACTGCGTATTCATGCGATGGTAACGCTGATGAGTGCATTTCCCTTTATAATCATTTTCAGATTAATGCTTTTCCATTGAGCCCTGCTTGTTTGATGTTGTTCTTAAAATGAAAACAAAACTGAAATATAGATGTGGAAAAACAGCTAAATTGAAAATAAGCTATTTAATCCTAGACTAATCGAACCATAAGCAACTAAAATAAATGACTGTGTTTAACTCAGTATTTAGTATATTATGAACTATGCCGTGCTTTTCGCATAAAATAAGAGTACAAGCAAAGTGTTCAGTCCACCAACAGAGGGCAGCAGAGAAGCATACAAACAGTGTAAATTTGAATTATCAAAAATGAGGCCCAAATATTTGGACAGATGAGCACTGTTTGATTTGCATCCTAAAATAAAATTTTTGTGCTAACTTTACCTCAGAAAACAAAGACTCAGAACAAACTTATTCTTGTTTCTGATGGAGGTCTTATATGTGGTCTCTGAGCCCTCCCAGGCGTGGGTCTCGAGTGGGGGGGGGGGGGGGTGGCGGGGGCCTTGCCCTCACCTGCTGTCGGGGGAGAGGGAGCCCTCGGAGGACATGCCGTGGTAGGGCGAGGGCGTGAAGCGGGTGTCCGGGCGGAACTCCTTGTCGTAGGCCATCATGTTCCACTCCTGGCGCCGGTTCCGCGCCTTCCGCACCTTCTTCACCTCACGGGTGGGGTCCTCCACCTGCTTCTGCTCCTGAAACGAGGGAGAGGAGAGGAGAGGAGAGGAGAGGAGGGAGAAAAACAGAGAGAGAAGGAAAGGAGCTCTCAGCTTTTGATGCCTCAGGACTGCACGCAGGCGAGGAGAGAGCCAAGGCCGAGGTCTGGGACCAACCTAAATTTGTGCAACATCTTCCAACAGACATACATGAATAAATAACAATAAAGAGTTTTTCAGACCACTATTTGTGCAGAGAGAGACAGGCTTCCAGCCAATAGACTGGTGTCACACCCCCAGTACAGAATTTTAACATGAAAATGAACACGTACAGTTACATACAGACATACAGGTAGCAGTGAGCCCATCAAGATCCCCTATATGCTACGTCAGAAACTACAGAAAAGGAAACCCCAGTGAAGTAAACACAGAGGGAGAGGGAGAGAAAAGGCCACCCGTCAGGGCCTAGCGCCCCCTGCTGTAGGGCAGGCGGAGTGGAAGGAGACAAACACAGGTACACAGGTAGTGGAGGTAGGTTGTCTTACTGAGCTGCACAGGGGGCTCCTTTGGGGGGCCTGCCTGGTCTGGGGCCTAGCCTGGTCTGAGTGGGCCGGGCCGCTTGTCTGGAGAGACGGGGGAAGAGCTTGCGGGGTTAGAGTTGGAGCCCCGCCCACAGCGATGAGCGCGCACGTGCGTGTGCACGCACACACAGACACTCGCGCGTGAGGTGGGTGGGGGCGAGGGGCTGCGGGTAAACCACGCCCACAAGGGACGGCACCTGGTGCAGCCGCAGACTGCATGGACACTACCGGAACCGGATACATCTTATGAATATTCATTTTGGGGCGTGGCCAAGTACAATACTGTAGTTCGGTGAACACAAGAGGTGTGGTTTTTCCATGGTGCTGGGGCAGGTCACCTCATGTGATAAAGGTGCTAGCTACTGGTTACTGTGGCACTGCAAAAGCTGTGAGATTCAGGGAAGCATATTCGAGTTCTGAGATGGGTGGAGTGGTTCTTTCCTTAGGGCTGGTGCCAGTGTGTAAATCTCTACAGAAGGGCCGTACAGTGTACAGAACAATACTTGTGTGGATTCCAATTATACACACTCAGTCAAATTCAACACAGTTAAAAGTGGGTTCAAGCAGGAGGCAAACAAAGACAAGGAAACACGAAATGCGAAAGCTGCAATTCTCTCTCCCTCTCTCTTTGAGCGTGAGGTTCAGGACGACTGATCGCTTACATTCTGAAGAGCTGTAAACCAGCTGACTGTGACTAATGACATCCAGAGGAGGGAGGAGAGAAAGAGACACAGGAGAGAAGAGAGGAGAGAAGAAAAGAGGAAAGGAGAGAAGAGGGGGGGAGAGCGTATAGCAGAGTGAGAGAAACAAGAGAGGAGAAAAAAACAGGAGGAGGGGAGAAGAGAGTGGAGAGCAAACTAGTAGGGGAGATTAAGTGAAAAAACGTAATGTATAAAAGCATAAAAATTGGTACAGATGTCCCTCGAGTGGCGAGACATTCATGAAGGGCTTCCCAAAAAAATCTTTAAACAGGAAGTGAGTTATCGAACAAATTCAAAATGGCCACCTAATAGGCTGTAGATTGGCCCGAAGAAGAAATGCAGAAGTAGAAATGACCTCATGAAAGCATGAAATTTGCCACACATATCCCTTGGGTTACCCCAAGACATCATTAAAAGGGCGCCAAAAGAAACTGCAAACAGGAAGTAAGTTACAGAACAAATTCAAAATGTTCGCCAAATTGGCTGTCGTTAGACCCAAAAGGCTTTTTCTTGAATATTGCTACGTAAGCTTACGTTATATTGATATTAATTAATGCACACATACATGCATAAAAATATCAAGATTACAATGTGAGAGATTAGTGTGTATATCAAAAAATACACTATAATAAAAATGTCAATATCATCATGGTTAGTCATAACCAAATGAGATAATTGTAGTAATTATGAATAAAACTAGCTAATCGTTTGAGCAATCATAGTAATACAATCAGTCTATACACATCAGCATATTGGTATTCATTTCTGAGCTTGAGGGTGTCTGTCAAGACTTGATGAAAAATCTGGAAAGATCTTGCAGATGATGTATGGTGAATATTTAAGAGGTCACCCTATTCAGAATGAGATTTGAGTCAATTTCTGGTGTTTAAAATATATTTGAATTTGAAAACATTCTAATCATCATTTTTGTGAATAGTGTTTCAAATGTGTCTACTGCTCATAAATCTAAATTTTAAAATAGGCATGGCGTGACAGCATTTAAGTGGAATATCCCTTCTTGGGAATCTAACTGCTTTTTGGGTGGCCATTTTGAATTTCTGCTTCAAAAAAACCTTTCATGGGTGTAAAATTTTGGGCACCCCATCTGAGATGGTTCCCAAAGAGTGTCTGTGCAAAATGTGGGCTTTCATCCGCCGTGTAACAGTTGGACCCTTTTTTCAGCTTAACTCCCTCTTACTAAACAGCAGAACGACAGGATAAGAGAGGAGTGGAGGGGATCAGAGAGTGGAGAGAGAGAGAGACGGTGGGAGGATGAAAGAGACAGATAGATACCCCTGTAGGGAAATGCGAGCAGTGAAGGAGAGACGGAAGACAGACCTGACCTCCCTCAGGTGTGTTACGCTGCCAGACAACAACCTTTGCAGATCCATAAAAACAAATATGTGCCTGCTGGCCCCACTTAACAGTCCCCCAACACTATCGGTGCATAGCAAATTGCTCATATTATATGCATTCATGTGCAATAAATCAGAGCAATCCCATAAGCATCATACTGAAGAGACAATGGGAACCTATTTAAGAAGTATTTATTATGCTATACATTATTCATAGCAGTAAGCATTTCAGTGGAGTGATATCATAGCTGTAAAGATACACATAATACATATAAGACAAAGAAATATACACAAATACACACACACACACACACTGAAACACACATGCACGCACACACACACACACACGCACACACCTTCTGCCTTCTTTTCTCTTTCCTCTTGTCCTCTGTGGCTTGGAGCATCTTCTCTTTCCACAGGTTGAAGAAGTAGGAGGGGTCAGTGTAGAACTTGAGTCCATCCTTCTTGTCATCCCTGCATGAGAGGGATACACACATGTACGAGCGCACACACATACACACATACCAGAAAGGGCTTCAGTGTCTCCTTCAGCACTTACAAAACACTAATCTGGGCTCTACTCACTGGCCGAATCTCCTCCATTACTGTGAACCGCTATATGAACACTATCCATTATAGTAATTTAAAGTATCAGGATGATGATTATTATTATTATTAGTACAGTAATTAGGTGATGGTAA
This sequence comes from Anguilla anguilla, assembly GCF_013347855.1. Lineage (NCBI taxonomy): Eukaryota > Metazoa > Chordata > Actinopteri > Anguilliformes > Anguillidae > Anguilla > Anguilla anguilla. Next base: position 12,867,135 of record NC_049203.1, read on the forward strand.
TGGGTTCACCTGTAGGGAGTGAGGATGTTGAGGGGAGGGGGCTTGTCACAGCGATGGTACATCTCCATCACAGGGTTGGGGATGGAGTTCCTGGAGACCACCTGCTGGTCCTGTGTGGTGGAACTCTTGAAGGCTTTCCTCATGTTGATATCCTGTAGAGACACTGCACACGCACACACACACACACACACACACACACACACACAAACACACACACTAAAGAGATTAAAATGACTTAAAAGACCAATAAAGGCAGCCACATGCATAGCCACACACAGGGGGCAGCTATGGGAAAGATGAAACTCCGAGTAAGATTTCTCATAACATATGAACCCTTTTTTTAAGCGATCATTACTCTGCCTTCAAAGCGTCCTGCTTTCCATTTTACATCAAACAACATAATGAGACAAAATTTCAAAGTAACAGCCTCAATCATTAATGAGCACTGCTGTACTCCTCTTTGAATGAATAAAGAAACGTGAATGAAATACAGAGCACAGAGACAGAAAGGATGAGATTAATTAAAATAGAGAAGAAAAACGCAAGAAATTTAAATAAGAATTGAAGCTCTGGCATGATAAGGGGTTGGATTCAACCAGCAAAGAATGGTCCTTAACTTTGAGTCACAATTAAATGAAATTTTAATGTTAAACAGTTTGATGAGCTCAGCGACAGCCAAAGTGAACCCACTAAACTATACCTTTAGTAATGGAGGGTTACCTGCAAGTCAAACTGAAGGACAAACGTACTGTACTGAATCCAGGCTAAACTGAAGAACACATGTTGACTGAATCAGGCAAGCAGCTTCTCATTTCAGACATCTTCTGCATCTAAAATAGCAGTTCCAAGAGCACCAGGACTAATAAAGCCCTTTTCATTTTTGTGTCAATGCAAAATAAATAAATGGATATGATGGTGTCCGTCCATCTTTCTGTTATTGACATGACCATAAAGCGATTTCATTGGCCAGTAAATCCGGGTGCACATTAAGCTGCTCGTGTTCCCCGGTCAGGGCGGGGGGGGGGGGGGGTGTTAACGGCTGCTGCAAAAGAAGTGCTAAGTGGTGCAACCTCACAGTTTCCCTCTGGGGGGGGGGGGGGGGGGGGGGGGGGGGGGGGCAGAGAAGTGAGTACACAGAGCGAACCGCCACACAACCTCGGCAGACTGCCTCGGAAGACAGACAGACAGAGAGGGGGATGCGGAGGAAGAGAGAGACCACTGATCTGACAGGACGGGAACAGCTGTTTTTAATTGCCCCTTGCAGTGGCTTACCAGGATTTTAATCAAGGCTGCCGTGACCTCAGTGACCCCGCCCCTGTAATCGCTCTCAGCAGGAGGGTGCGTGCGGGGAGGCGAATGCCATCGGTTATGGGGGGCGGGGGCGGGGGGTAGGGGGTGGTGCCTAAAAGCAAGACGAGAGCGATCCGTCTGAACTCTGGGGGAGGGAAGGCCGTCCCAATCCGTTAAGACCCCCAGAATCCGGCGCCTGGTGGCATTAAGAGGGGGGGGGGGGGGGTGGCACTATACAGGACATCCCCAGATGGCGGCTGCTCTCTCAAGGCGGTCTCAGAGTGGGCGGGGATATTATAACAGCATGGAGGGAGGTTATGACAGCATATCTCCTAATGGAGGCAGGGTGGAACTCTGCTGACTCCGCCTCCAGCAGCAGCAGCTGTCTGTTGACTGGAAAAGGCTCCAGAGGCGCACGGCGGCCCTGATGGGACTGAGCGTGATTCACTCCCTTTGGGACTCCAGCGAGTCTAAGCCTCCCCTGGCTAGCGCGACAGCACTGCGCCGTTGCCATGGGGACGCACGCAGCCACAGACTGCAGCCCCGGTTAAGAATGCTGGACTGATAATCTTGTGCCTGAGTCCTGGGCGGAGGTGCTACTGTATGCCAGGGCAGAGCAGTTCACATGGATCACTCACCCCCTGCTGAAGATGGACTGTAGAGTAAATGCTCTGCGCTAGTGGCTCTGGTGGCTAAGGTGTGACACACCCTTCCTCCTGCCCCCCTCCCAAGCCCTTCTCCCATTCCTCTGTGTGCCTCTGCTCTAACCGAATCTGCCCAAAACCCTTCAAAAACCCCGCCCTGTTCATGACAAGGCCCGAGCGCCACTCACACTGCTGTCAGCGATTAGCAGCTGGTGATCCTGCCCGCTCTCTCGCTCAGTGTAACTGGTTGCTGTAGGACTTTAATTAAATTAAATCACAGCATGGGGTCAGTCAATCAGCGCTGATGACTGTCATAAGATGGTAGTGATTCAGGGCTATCCATGCGTAGCTGCGCAGCGAAAGCTCTCAGCATGACGTGAAGTGAGACTAGCGTTCCCCCTCAACGCCCTAGCCCTCCCTCCACCACCAATACCTGCCTAAAAACAACGTGATAAGCAACAGGACCCAGAAGAGCGCTCCCTGTCAAACACTAATCAGATGATGGATAATGGGGGTCTTTTAAGGGGACTCCATCGCGGGGGGGGGCACAGGGGGACACATCTCCGGTGGTTTGGGTGAGAGGGCGATGAGCTCACACACAGCTGCACATCATCTGTCCTCCAGTGAACTTCCATCAGAGGAACACATTCTCATCTGCGTTCCTCGGGATGCGCAGGTCACATGGGTCACATGGGTTTGCGCTGCTCGGTCTCTGTATGCGACTCTCATCGCTGCAAAGCAGCTTTTACAGGGACTCTGATAAATGGACTGCACTTTTATTTAGTGTTGTATGTGTAATGAATGCTCACAAGCTTACCGGTCAGCACTGCAGCAAGGACATTAGAGTACCAGCTTAGTTTGTAATGTTTGAAGAATCAGGTTTATGGTGATTCTGGAGCAAAATGGCAAACGTGCTACACCTTAGTTTGCTACAAAACGTTTTGAGATTGTGAGACAAAAGCTAATTAAATGTAATCTATTATTATTATTATTATTATTATTATTATCAGGCCCTCAGGACCACACTGACAAAAAAACCTAAAACCCAATCCCCTTCAATGCAAAATGCACCAGTCTGAAGACAAACAGACTTAAATGGGGTTTAACAACATGCTGGTCCTCTTCCAGTTAAATAGACTGCGAGCACAAGTTTTTGAATCCTATAAATAATTCAACACTGACACCAGGCAAAAAGTGAGCAAAGAACAGACTGAAATTTCCCACAGAATGAGACCTCTTTATGCTGGGATTGCTGTCAGGATTTATGTGCAAATTATGTCTGCTCAAATGAACAAAAAATACATTCTAGCAGAGGAAACAAGTAATTTAAGAGGTGAACCAGAACAAAGAAAAGTGAAAGGAAAAGATATTTTAGTAAATAAATGACCGTAGATAATGTAACGTTAACCTCACCACCTGTGATTCTCACAGTTCCCACTCTTAACTATGACACCAATTCAGAAGAATTTTCAAGGTTCCATTCCCCGCAATTTATAGGACTCACAAAAACGGTGCAGCAGGCTATATCATAAGTACCGCAGAACATCAGTAATAAGCAAAATAGGAATGGTTTCAGAGGTGCTGGGTGGCTGATCCTGTTAATGCACTGCTCAAGCGGAAAAATGGGCCCCACAGTCTGGCATTGAACCTGGGCCATGTCAGTGCTAACGGGACTAGCAGCCCTAGCACAGCCCAGGGGTGGGAGGGGTTCAGGTACCTCACCGTCTCACCACTAACCCCCACTGGTCAATCGGGCGGCTGCAAGCCCACCTGTTCAGCTGCGCATAAAGGGTCTTCCTGCAACTCTGTGTGAGCCCGACTTACAAACTGGGATTAGAAGTGGCAGCTAACATCATTAGCATTTTTTTTATTTGACAGATGCTTTTGGTATTGGGAAAAACAACCATCATGGCTAATACAGCAAGAAACACTGAAGGCAAATAACTACAAAAACAAGGCAAGTTCTCCTCTCGGCCCAGAAGAAAACTACAAGTCCCCCCCCCCCCAGCTCACCCCCAGCCCCACCTACCTTCCTCCACGGTTGAGTCCAGCTGCGTGACCTTGACCGCCAGCAGGTCCACCCTCTCCTGCAGGCTGTTCATGCGCATGTAAAAGCTGTTTGCCTCATTGAACAGCTCCCCGAAGATGTCCTCAGCATGCCGACCTGCATTCGCGCACACACACACACACACCTTATTAGCATTAGCTCAGCGTGGGCTTCATAGCAGCCCCAGGTCGGCTGGCTGAAACCCAGCTGAGTAGCAGTAGGGGGCCATATGAGATCTCAGAACTCCAGTCTGGAATCAAGGTCAATACGACCTCATGCTGACATCACTCGCTGTTTGAATGGCACCTACCGCACACGGCGGCCCAGGAGGTAATACAACCTCCAGTCCAGTCCAACAACTTATTAAATACACACAAGCATTCAATATTCAGCAAGCTGTATAATACCACCAGCACAGCACAGTCAATTAAACTGCTGTGGCTCACGCCTCAACCAACCTGTGCTAAAAACTGAAGAATGATATTGCAGTGTCCTTCAAATTAGCAACAATTTCCAGATAACACCTGATCTATGTGGCTATTTATAAAGAGTACAGGATCCTGCGTGTTATAAATGGGTTTCCTGAATCCTCAGGAACTGGATCTGAAGTCCGCAATTCAGTTAAAATCTGCTACTGTATATGGGTTTCTGCAGCTGCTGGGGCTGAATACAATGCAATAGGCCATGAGTATGCAGGAACACCAAACCCCTGAATACTAGGTCAAGCCCAACAATGGAACATATTAAAAGCTGGTGCATTTATATTTCTTCCAGCGGAGGTTCCATTTAAAAGCCTGGCTCATGAAATACTCATGATGAGGAAAGACCATAGACAGTAGAAAAATATGGCCAAGTCACTGTGATGTCACTCAGTGACTTTCCATGGGCTTGGTGAAAAGCGTTTTGAAGCCTGGGAAGTGTAGTTTGTGGGCGCCACCATGTCACACAAATTGGAGCCAGTGACGGCGCAGTAGGGACATGAAGTCCGGTTGTACACGAAGCGCGTGAGATACACTGACTCAGTAGTGACGCAAACTGTCCCTGATTCATCCTCTAAATATTACGGCCTTGTACAAATAGCACAGTAACGTAACAAATTGGCATATGGGGAGACATTAGTTGAAGAAAAAAAAACACCTGTTGCGACTACATTTTCTTGTGGAAAAAAATAATTGACTTCGTATTTTGACGCAGCCCGGTTTTGGCCGCCTCTGCAGTGCCAAAGTGAAACGAATACCACCATGAGAGACTAAATTCAGCGAGACGAGATTCTTCATGAACCAGGCGTGACCCCTGGCACAACATCACTGTGAATTTCACTCAAAATTAGAGACTGAAGTTCAGTCCTCCCACCAGCAGGGCAGCACACTCACTCAGGCTGCCCAGCTGTTTGATGATTGCAGCCAGGGTGCTGTTGGTGACGCACTCCAGCTCACTGGTCACCCCATCTGGCACCGCCCCCCGGCAGAGGTGCCGGGGCTCGATGCTCCTCTTCACCAGCGGCATGGCAACCGCTGAGCGACGCCCTCACCTGGAGCAGCAAGTCTGAGGAGGTGGAGAGAAAGAGAGAAAGAGATGGAGGGAGAGAGTGAAAGAGCTTTGTGAGTATGCATACACCTGTCACCTCAGCTCGCATTCATGTGAACCTGTAGTCTTATAAATTATAACACTTGAATGTGCAACGGTGAGCGAGCGCTGTGCATGTCCGTATTAATCAATGAGATACGCGGTGACAGAGTGTGTGTACAACACCGTGGAGGATGGGACACTGCTTCAGCTGTACAGCCCCGCAAAATGCCTAGAGTAGGTGGGTGAGCAGACTGATAAGGATCATAATTCAACACGAAATGTGACTGGACCCCTTCCACTGGCTCCAGCCAGCTCTGCTGCGATGACATCCCTGTGTGTGTATGGGGCCTGTGGGGCTTGGCACGCCCTGCGCTCTGTCCATCAGTTTAATAGGGGGTGATCGCCCGGCCTCTCGTTCTCCGCCAATGCAGACTGGCATTCCACACCACCGCTAAACGCCTGAGCCGCAGAGGAAGAGATTAAAGAGGAAATCCTGCCTTGCTTTTGTCTCTCCCCCCTCTCTCTCAGCCTCTCTCGCTCCCTCTCTCTCGCTCCGTCTCTGCTGTCAGCTGACACCATGCACAATGACTGTGCACTGCCTGTCTGTGCTCCCACACTTAGAGAAGCAAAATTTCAATTTTTCCCCAGATTGACTCAGTTATGGTCAGTTAGGGCTGGCGTGCCCAGGTAAAACAAACCAAGAGCCCAGGTGAGCTTACTGGCCTGTTATACTCATCATATATTCTTATGTTGTTATGGATTATCCATTAGCAAAGCGACACGACTGACAGTCCGGTGTTAAATTTTGTCCAAGCCAGCCCTGACTGTGGCCAGAAGACTCAAAGGGCAAGGCTGGTCATTCTGGTCAGTGCTCTTCAGACAGAGGGCTTCAGTATGTGGGGCACTCCTCAACTCATAACTCAATATCAACTCCTGGGTGCTTGAAATCTGTCCACGTAAACTGCTTAATTTGCAGGGACTGTGCTTTGCTAATAAATCAGTCAGTCAGTTATTTCTTCTGACGAATCATGAACTTGCCTGGACGAGGCTCCAATTGAAGGCAGTGATTCACGTCTACTCAACTGCTCCAGTACCCATAGCATCTAGAACACTGACACTGGCTAACACCAGCCAGTGGCGTAACATTCCTTTTCAGATGCTTTGGGAAAAGAGTATTTGGGGCGAAGTCTACTGGAGCAGTGAGTGCAGCAGTTAGGCTTGTGGACTAAAGAGACAGCCGTTGACTTAAAGCTCTTTAGGGAATGCCTGTGCCACTGGGCATCACCCTGAATCAGCAGACCATGCCTTGAGGTGATGGGATGAGACTAAGCGTGCAACTGAGCATGCCCAATTGGGGAAGAAAAATATTGTTGAAATAAATGTTTCCTCCGACTGTTTAATTGCCGTAAATATTCTTTATAACACTCCTGGCATCCCACATACCAGGTTACACAAGCAGAAAAAAATCTATTTTCCATTGCAATTATATAATCCAGTTGCTTGTTTTATAATTCACGTTTTAATTCACATTTTAAAGTACCTGCAGCGAATGACTCGTCAAAGGACAAAGGTGCATTTTTAAAAGAAAAAAAAAAGCAGCTTGTTAGTTTAGCTGATAAAACAATAATTTAATGCCATTAGCACAAAAAAGCTCACTAGACCTAAGGTCAACATAGCTGTGTAAAATAAACACAAGTGATTTCAATCTAGTCAGCAAGGTCAAAGCATAGGTCACTCATTTGTTGTTGTTTTTGCCCTAATAGCTGTTACATTAAATCGGTCACCATGACTGAACGCGGAACACGATAATGCAGAATTCTTTTATCCTTCCAGACAGAAAACAAAAACAGAGCATTCCGCGGGAGCTGAAGGCAGAAACGTGCAGTCACGTCCCTGACGGCGAGCAAGCACGCAACGTAGCTCAAACGACTGGCCACAGCGTGCACAGATACAACGCATCAGTGCTGTAAACTGGTTATGGCACTGTCGGAAAAGCAGTTAAGCAGCAGCGGTATAAAGTGCAGGGGAAGGTGGTATAATGAAGTCTGGGCTGGCACAGCCTTTTCTTTGTGAACCGTTAAAACAGGAGGGATCGCTCGACCGCGACCGTTTCCCCTAACGGCTAAACGCCAGCAGAGACGATCACAGAGTAAACGGAGAAAACTCTGGAGGCTGTAATGATTCTTTGGGTCCAGATGGTAAGCCACCGTCGACAGCTCGGTGAGTGTGTTTAAAAAAACACCGCAAACGAAATTCGATCTACATCACACACTTTCTACGACTAACCAGCATTACATGGAACTCCCCGAGCCATGCCAGGATAGTGGAGGTTAAACAGAGGCCAGTGGATTTGACGTGAGATCACAAGACAAAATATTTAATGCATTCCATAATGTGATAATGCATTATTGGCAGTATATTATGTTTTTAATTTGTAACATATAAAATTGTTCAAATTTGAATGGTGTATTGAAAGCTTTTCAAGGGAGGGGATAAAACATCATCTTAAAGTGAGCCTCTCCTAGTAGGAGACAATGCAAAAAATAAAGTAAGTGAAAACACACTTTACCCAGAGCAGCTTGTCAGTCTTACAATCACAGACTCTCTGAACTTTATGATCTCTGAACAAGGCAGCGCTTTGCCTTTCAGACATTCTGACGCTTTAACAGTTGTTTTGTCCCTGGAGAGTGAAAATATGTGACTGAACGCCTTGCCTTGTAACTGCTTCCAGCATGTCATTAATCTATCATTTCAGTTAATGGTTACCATGGTAGAATTCTTATCAATGACACCTCTGAGGGGGTGAATTTTAAGGGCCACTGCTGCTGTTCTCAGGGTACAGCAGAGAAAGCCCTGCAGGATGAGTGTTCCTGGAGGAGACCTGCCAGGATCAGTTTGAGCCCACAGTGAAGACTCACTCACACCTGTGTGTAGGTCACACACTAACTCATACCTGTGGGTAGGTAACACACTGAAGACTCACACCTGTGTGTAGGTCACACACTAACTCATACCTGTGGGTAGGTAACACACTGAAGACTCACACCTGTGGGTAGGTCACACACTAACTCATACCTGTGGGTAGGTAACACACTGAAGACTCACTCACACCTGTGGGTAGGTCACACACTGAAGACTCACTCACACCAGTGGGTAGGTCACACACTGAAGACTCACTCACACCAGTGGGTAGGTCACACACTGAAGACTCACTCACACCAGTGGGTAGGTCACACACTGAAGACTCACTCACACCAGTGGGTAGGTCACACACTGAAGGATGCCCTGTACCCACAGTCCTCTACACAGTATATCTCAACACAGCTCTGCATGCACACACACACACACACACTCACTCACACACACAAATAACACTCCTTATTCCCATCAGGAGTGAGTAAAAATAGGTTTCCTTCCTGAATCCACTTCCTTTTATCAGCTGAACCTTGGTTTTCTCCAAAGGAAATCCCTCCAAATGTGCTCCTGGGTTGTTGTCAATTCTGATGAAGTCCAACAATGGCAGAAACATCAATGCTTTTAAATATTTGAACAAAGCAAGCAATCCTGTTTTCTTTTTACTTATTGAGCAAGCGTCCCACTTACTCTGAGCATTTCTGCTAGCAGGAGAGGTCAGTGAAAGGGGGTGCAGGGGTACAGTATGTGGGGCACAGAATGGTCTGGAAGGAACTTGTGTTGGTGAGCGGGGAGGCCGTTGCCATGGAAACACATCCAGGACATTCTGCATGCCCCGTTGTCAGTGGTGATGGAAAAAGACTGACAGGAGACAGAGAAAGAGAGAGATACAGAGCAGAGAAGGGAGAGAGAGAGAGAGACCGACAGAGAGAGAGAGAGAGAGAGAGAGAGAGAGAGAGAGAGAGAGAGACAGACAGACAGAGAATTAGAGAGAGAGAGAGAGACAGACAGACAGACAGAGAGAATTAGAGAGAGAGAGAGCCGTGGATACCAAGCTTTGAAGGGCAAACTAGGTCATTTCATTAGAATTACACAGGAAAGGAGCAACGCCTCAGTTCTCTCTAATATAAACCTTTCCATATCATTGAGCTCCAGATCATTTTGGGATCCAGTAGGCATAACAAAAAAAAATCCAAAATCAACAACATTCCGGCTTAGAGCCTATCGGAACTAAGCAAAATCTGAGGCGTATCATGTGATCGACACTTGGTACACCAGCAAAGTACAGGGACATTCAATTCCAGAGCGTTACAGAAACAAGCAGACATGCCCATGGGAAACGAAGTCCACAGCTGAGAGACACAATTCACAGCCTCCAGCTTTGGGGCTCGCACCTCCATTCAGCTGCACAAAGAAACTCTTAGGGCTACCCTGACAGTAACAACCCCCCCCCCTCCCGTTCCCCACTCCCCCAGTAGCCTAAACCCCGCCAGCTAATGCGAATCACAGAACCGTTAGCGGCGGCGTCTGTAGTACGCACATGTAGCGTGTAAGGCCCCCAGATGGGGCCGGCTGCCAAGTGTGTTTTCCATTTGGCCGTTGGCGGATCAGAGCCGCCGCGGTAACCTGGCCTCGGATACCCTCGCCGGGGCTCAGCGGAAAAGACTGCCTCCGTCAGCGGTTCCACAGCTTTGCGGCAGGGAGGCACAGACGAGGCACTAATGGAATTAAAGGCTGTAGAGCGCCGGTAGGAGAGTGTTTATAGTGAATGGGATGCCGTCGCACGCTAACCACCTAGCCACAGTTCAGCACACTGACAACTGTGGGTCTGGGGGGGGGGGGGGGGGTTATAAGAAAGGCTACGGTCACCGTTAAAACATCAGTTGGCGGCGCTGTACAACACAAACGTTTCCTGTGTTTGCCTGCCCCTCCCCCACCCCACCCCAGCCACAGATAACTTCACAGAAGCTGGTTCATGTTTCCTGCTTCTTTCTTTCTTTCTTTCTTTTTTTTGGAAAAATGGTGAGCTGCTTGACTTTAAAATGTAGGCTATGCACTCATTGCTCTCTCTCTCTACTGAGACAGCAGTACGAATTCAGATCCAAAAAAAAAGATTCACCACACGGGAATAATTAAACAACCATGGCACATGATTACTTATTCAGCCAATAACCCTGAAACAAAATTATGCAAAACTGTTCCAAATAAGGACGTCCCAATCAGTGTCAATTTTACAGATGGAGTGGAGGGGGGGGGGGGTTGCCATGGTTTCTTTTCATGCCGACAGATTCCCGCCGCCGAAACGGAAAAGCGGGGAAGCGGAGCGCCTGCCGTGCGGAAAGCACACAAATAAACTGATAAATAAATAAGATGATGGAGAGGAGAGGCCGTCCAGAGCGGAGTCAATCACCCGGCCGACGGCTCACAGACGCTTCCAGAGAATCTCAGCCGCTGGCGCCGAGAAAACACAAACAGGAGATCAGGCAAGGGCTCCCGCGCGAGCGGGGAACGAGAAATACATTACCGCAAAAACGAAACGCGCGTGGGAGAGCGGTGCCAGAGCTGCTCTCCGCGGCGGGACCGCGAAGGCCTTCCTCCGGCCCACGCTGCTTTTCGGCCGGAGAAAACGAGAAGCAGAAGTCCTGAAAGCACGGGGATGCGGGGGCGGAGGGGGGGCACACTTTCTCTCCAGAAGTTTCTTCATCGATGGGATGATGATCGCTGAGGCAGCCTGGGGGGGGGGGGGGGGGGGGGCTCTAGGAGCGCGGTGGGGTGGCATATGTTTTTTGCATTTCCTCCTTGGCTCGCCTGTTCAAGTAACCCAAACCATGCTGAACAGACCTGTATCTCAGCCAGGAAGTACTCAAATGGGCCTGAACAGAACAGTGAAAGTATGGACACTAGACAGTACATTCTACATGTTACACATAAATGAAGGACATGCTGTCCTTCATTTATGTGCAGAATGGATGTTCCAATAGAACTCTTCCATATGTGGGGAAAATATGGTCTCAGGTCTTCCTGTAGAACCAAGCCAAAAAAGATCTTCATTGCACAAACTGAAAAAACACAGCTTTGATACCCTGATCTAGAATGAATTTTATATGGGCTGTACAGGTTTATAAAATGCAAAACAAATTCTTGAATGGCAGTAAATATGTTAAATTCCTTATTTAAATACAATAAGACATAACATCCATGTGACCCCAACACAGTGGGAGAGCTACCTGAGCTCAGTCACAGCTCTGTATTTTAGTCAAAGTCGTGCGACACCAGCACGCAAACACGACCAGGAGCTAGGCAAACAACCTCACCCCATTTCATTATGGAAAACAGGCTTCTATGAAGCAAAGCCGAACAAACGAACACACTGAAATGGAACAGGAGCCTTTCACAGATGGCCAGTGATGGAGTTTTCCCTGTCACGGCCAGTGCAAAACACAGTACAGCCGAGGGGGAGGGGGGGGGGGGGGGGGGGGGGTATAGGGCTTTTTAATACCTCCTTTTCAGCTCCACCCCTGTTTTGGTCTGAACTTTTCCCCCCCTTGTGACAATCAAACGTGTCGCCATCAGCACAATCAGAACAAGCCAACCAGCAAAACAACGCCATCCCCCCCCCCCCTTGTGACTCCCCGACCCTGGCACTCGGGTACGGTCGGGTCTGCTGGGATCACAGCAGAGCGGCAAATCCACAAAGCTACCCCCTGACTTCCCCCACTCCCCGGCCAACTCTGAAAGATCAATGTCACAAAGAATGAACGGTCTGATAGAGTTCCTGATAGAATCTGTGGCACAATTTAGCCTAGCCTACCCAAAGCTAATCCCTGATCTTCTCTCTTTGCAGTAGGAGCTGCAGATTGTGAGATCGTGCAGATTGTTGTCCAGAAATCCGATTGGTTCTAGCCAGTTTTAAGCCAGTTAAAGGTTAATGGTTGAGTTGGCTTGAACAGTCACCTCCAGCTGGAGCCCCCACCAACACAAATTCATGACTTATTAGAAGAAAGAGGCTACCTGTTTATTAGCTAAATACATCCCCAGAAGTTGGGTGAACTTTTCTCACATGAAAAGTGCCAACCTGATCGAGCTCACAGTATCTGAGAAAAGCTACCTGACCTGGCAACCTGCTATGACACACACCCTAGTGTCTTCTGTAGCGGCTGCAACAATCAGCCAAAATAAAAAAAAAACATTACTACATGTTGCACTGCAAGCACCTTTCAAATCAAGTGATGAAGAATAGCTCTCCATGTTATGATAATGAATGCTGTACAGAGCTCTCCGTGCCATGATAATGAAATGGTAAATGGACTGCATTTATATAGCGTTTTTATCCAAAGCGCTTTACAGTTGATGCCTCTCATTCACCCATTCACACACACACTCACACGCCAATGGTGAAAGGCTGCCATGCAAGGTACCAATCAGCTCATTGGGAGCAATTAGGAGCAATTAGGGGTTAGGTGTCTTGCTCAGGGACACTTCGACACGCCCAGGGCGGGGGATCGAACTGGCAACCCTCCGACTACCAGACAACCGCTCTTACCTCCTGAGCTATGTCGCCCCTATTAATGTGGTAAAGAACTCTTCGTACCATGATAATGAATGCTGTATACAGCTCTCCATGCTATGATAATGAATGTTGTATACAGCTCTCCGTGCTATAATGATGAATGTTGTATACAGCTCTCCATGCTATGATAATGAATGCTGTATACAGCTCTCCATGCTATGATAATGAATGTTGTATACAGCTCTCCGTGCTATAATGATGAATGTTGTATACAGCTCTCCATGCTATGATAATGAATGTTGTATAGAGCTCTCCATGCTATGATAATGAATGCTGTATAGAGCTCTCCATGCTATGATAATGAATGCTGTATAGAGCTCTCCATGCTATGATAATGAATGCTGAATAGAGCTCTCCATGCTATGATAATGAACGTTGTATAGAGCTCTCCATGCTATGATAATGAATGCTGCATAGAGCTCTCCACGCTATGATAATGAACGTTGTATAGAGCTCTCAATGGCATGATATTGAATGCTGAATAGCGAGACACTCACGTCCTCACTTTTGAACAAAGTCTTGTGTGGGCTAAATTTAGACACCTACAGGAGATCCATTGAGAACAGGCTGCTAGCAACAAAACCGCAGTAGCAGCAGAGCAACTCCACCAGGCTAGGACTGGAACTGTAATGACTGCCGCTGCACACACTGTAGCACCTATGCCACAATCCTATCCCAGTAGGGCTGGTGTGGATGCAGGCTTTTAGGACAGCACTTAAACACCGGCATTAACTCATCAAGGGGTATATTAACACAAATGTTACACAACAGAAAGGGGATTGAACTGATCATCCAAATTCAGAACTTTGGAGGCATAGCAACTGGAGATACAAGTTTAAAATATAACATAAATATCACACAGCTTTTATACAGCCTTTATACTGTGGCTTGAAACATGTAACCCCACCCCCAACCAAAGGAAGCCATCATTCCTGCTCCCCCAAGTCATGCCCATGACACATCTGAGGAATGTTGCAAACTATTCAGTGGGAGCTTCCAATTCAACAGATAGAACGTCCAAAACATGAGTATCAAGCGCTGCAAGAAATCAACTGTGCGCTCGCTATCAGTGTCTGGGGAAGTGCAGCTAAGCATCAGGGCTGAGTCACTATGGTGGAGTATGACGGCATTCAAGCATGACGCTACACAATGCAAAAACATACTTTATGATGTCAGATTTATTTTGTCCTGTTTATCGTAGTCAATGTGCTTTTAAAAGCTCTAAGAAGTGCAAGGGCTTTGTGTACTACAGTTCTCCATTCTTTAGGTTGCTCTATTTTTGAAGTTACCCAGGTATACTTTTGTGTATGAGGCCTGTGCAGGGCCACACTGTGTTAATTTCAGTTATGGATAACAGGCCCACACTGTGTTAATTTCAGTTATGGATAACAGGCCAGCACTGTTTTCATTTCAGTTGTGGATAACAGGCCTGGGGAGTGTTTATTTCAGTAATAGATAACAGGCACACACTGTTTGCATTTCAATTACGGATAAAAGGCCCACACTGTGTTAATTTCAGTTATGCATAGCAGGCCCACACTGTGTTAATTTCAGTCATGGACCACAGGCCCGCGCTGGGCTCATTACAGTTATGGATAAAAGGCCAGAGCTGTGCTCAATTCAGTTAAGAAAAACAGGCCCGTGAGGTGTTCATTTCATTTACAGTTCAGCCTCAACATCGTTGCAACAGTACATAACCCATGGCCATTGCTGTGAAATCGAGCACTTATCCTGCACACATCTAAATGCAGATAATGATGCATACAGAGAGATAGTGAGATCACAGCCGCACAGTAAACTGCTAATCAATGCCCCTGTCAATAACGACCCTGCCAAAACACTCATCCCCAATGACAGCAGCTGTTTGGCACCAGACACAAGCGCATGCACTAACTGCCCCCCCCCCCGAAATGCTGAATATTGAGTCCAAGGGAAATCATCCTGTCCTATGTGTTTTAGGAAAGACAAAGGTAACGCACCTTGCATCAGCCAAGGAGGGTTTCACCTAGGGCTATTCTCTCTTACATTTCCAATAGATTATCTGACATTTGTCATTATCCATGCAGGGTACATCAAACTGTAGCTTCAAATAAGTGTGAAGCAATAAGCAATCAATAAACGTTTGAAAATCAACGGCAGGAAGAGTGTTTAATGGGCAAATCAGCTTTAAATCCAACCTTCCCCTTCACAGGATGATTGACATTTTCCCAGTACAAAGCAACCCTGGGAATCTTTCAGATGCAAAAAATAAAAGAAAAACCTCTGGATGCACAGCACACTGTCTTGCTGACTGTCTGCTGAATGTAGCCATTGAAACTGCATTTATCGTGTTGGTTGACCTGTCATTGAGCCACACCACAGGGCTGGACTCCAAACAGTAACCTCGCTCCACAACCCCCCCTGTACCCCCCTCGATTGAAAAAAGGCACGAAAAACAAAACAGTTGGGATTACCCCATGCAAAGAGAACGAGAGAACATTCACAAGGTCACTCGACCAGTAACAATAATAGTAGGTGAAAGGTACAGTGGGGGGGGGGGGGGGGGGGGGGGGCATTAAACCTGCTTAGACCAGGTTTTTGAACAATACAACCCCCCCCCCCCCAACAAGAACTCCAGTCAAACCCCTCAGCCCACACTGCTGTGCGTAGAACATCTCATGATCATCAACTGCCTAAAGGCGGCTCTGATCAAACGCTGACTTCTCACACAGCTAACAGCGCTAATTCCCATCACCTTTTTACTTTTATTTTGACAAGTCACTTTGCTTGAGGTTGATGTCAGTGAAGACCTAATATTCACAAGAACTCAATTTGAAATTGCCATAAAAAAAGGCAAACTGCCAAGAAATCTGAAAATGGCTCCTAAATTCATTGAATATAATGGACCACTTAGGCCTATAAATTTGATGAAATGTATTACGTCACCTTCACCTTGGTTCTCAAAAATCCCCTGAATATCCTACACATTAACACCCAGTATCTAATCACTTTAAGCCCAAAGATGAATCAGATATGGATGAATGTAGCTTCAAAATATCATTGGTAGTATTGCACTATGAATCTATTAGCTGGACAGATTACTTTGTTGCTCTTATGGATAACGTGAAATCATAGCATTTGCACATTTTGCTACCAGATGAACATGCTATACTAATGCAAAACTTATCCTTATCAGGCTCTACATGGACATTACCATGCTGAAGGCCAAGGTGCAGTAATGTTGCTATAGTTGCGGACCGGTCCCCTAGTCTGGTCCTGCAGGACTGACTGTGTAACACATTTAAAGTGCTTTGAAAAATGAAAATTCAGGGTTTATTTTTCCCTTTCACGTCTTCAATCTTTTTTTCATCCTAATGCTGCATCCTTCTCTGCCAGCAAGTAGACAGCATTTTCTTATAAAGAATCTAGAAATGCATGCAGGTTTGTAAGCTTAGATTTAGTTCTGATCATATGATGTATTTGGAAGATGCCTGTTTGTGTGTGTGTGTGTGTGTGTGTGGGGGGGGGGGGGTTCCATTCCAAGAGTTAGGCTATACTGTGCATTTCATTTTTATTTTTTTATTAACCTTTATATTTGTCGATACAACACAAGGGCTCTGCTAAGTCGCATTACATTTTTAAATCTCAATGTCATACTTGTTAAACCTCTTAAAATGGAGACTCCGAACATGCACTTATTATACATTGCTTTGAACGTAAGCGTTGGCCAAATAAATATAATGCAGTGTAATTAATGCCAGAACCTGGGCATATGCTAATTCCCACATTAAAGCTACTCATGTTTCTATTGGCAACAAACCCATCCATGCATGTTTGTAAGGAAGAGTCAGTGATGGAATGATGTCCACCATAGAGAAATGGCATGAGCGTGACAAATATCCTCCCAGTCCTGGAACTTTTACATATCAGGATTAATTTATAAGATCAGACTTGAGATCCACAAATTGTAAATTCAGCAAACGGAATCCTTCACCCAGATCACACCACAGCATTCTGCAATCTGAAAGTGACAGCTGACAGACTTATTTAATGAGGTCTAATTAAAGTACAGATGGCTGTTACAAGAACTGTTTGTTTTGTTCACTATAATGTACACACACAGGAACTTGCCGCTGCATTTATACTACACAGTCACTGTCATTGTCAAAGATGGCACAATAGCATTGACAGTCAGAACCAACACCTCCTGGACTTGCAGAAAAAACCTTGCTGTCAAGACTATTCGGCCAAGCAGAGCACACAGGTCACACAGATAGTGTACATCTGCAAGTGGCCACTCTCGTGAATGCTGCCGATATAACAGATTCTAACGGGTAGAGAGCCAAGGGATCGCTCATAACTCTTGGAAGAGTTGGATCAGTGCGGGTGCGCGATATTGTTGGAGGTTCTCATAATTTTTTTCATTTTATTTTCAGTCCACCATGTAACACTTTATTGCAAATGTAAAAAAAAGTATAAAGCAGAGGAAAATGTGCAAATCACAATACATTCACATGACATCAACATCAAACATAATATGCGAGACCATACAGGCTACATACTATCACAATGATATTCAGTTCTCAAATCTTGATGCAATGGTACCCCCACTAGTTTTGATCGCAAAGGTGAAGTGGCGTTTTAAGACCTCAGCCAAAATGAACTTTGTCTACCACAGAATCGCTGTGCTTGTTAGACTGTACAGCAAAGCATAACTATATTCCCACGCTGATTGCTGAAGCGTGAAATACATTAAACAAGTTTCCAAACAGCGCCCACCTTTACGCTTATGCGCCCCAATTCAAGTGAACTATTAAACATGCAATTATGTCAGGCTGTCAAATGAACTGGTAGACCCTCAAAGAAGGGGGGGGGGGGGGGGGGGGGGGGGGTGCACACAGTCCTCTATGTACAACGTTGTGGAATCCACACAAATCTCTAAATATTCAGAGCACATTTAGCCAGCCATTATCATCCAGTTTGAATGAACACCATGTATTAGCAACGGTCCGATTTAACTGAGCAGAACTACGACTAAGACAAGGATTACATCACTCCCCCTATATGCAGCTCTTTGGTTCCGAGCTAATACAATTAGCCAGCTAGAGCACTAAATCGACTGGAAACAGGAATAAAACACACATCATTACTTAGGCTACAGTGCAAATACTCGCAAATATCCCTAGCTAGCTTAGCTAGGTGCTGCAGTTAGGTGAAATTCAGTTCGCATTCCTGTCAACCCTCTGAACTTTCAATTCCACCAAATAGCGTTTAAACATCTTCGTTATTGCAGTCAGAAGTGCGATATTTATCTGTTCGCTATTCGACACTTGCTCTTAAAAAATACTGCGCAGTTTAAGAGTTTCGCCAATAATATGCCATTGCACGCATCAATTTGGGGTTCCCTCCCACCCCTGTCAACCAGAGCACAGAAAATCGTAAACCAGTCTGCCAGTCCAAGCCCGCAAATTAACCATACACGTGAATTTTCGCAAATTAAAACATTTCAAACCCACAAAAATAGCTTGCGGTTCGTTAATTTTACAGATCAAATGAAGGCACGTGTGCTATAGAATAATAACAGATGGCTAGTTAGCCAGTTAGCTAAGCAGAGTGGACCTGCGAAACGGATTATAAATACCCTCGATTTACCTGTGGGCGGCTCGCGGCGTCCCTCCCTTGTAAATGATTTTAACTCCTCTCTCTTTGCTTATCACTCGTGAGACATTACACATCGAATGATTCAAATGTAATGGATGGTGTTTTTTTCATTATCGCGAATTTCAAGAATGGAGGACGCTCCTGCAATCTGGAAATCTGGGTCCCCTCCTGCCCGCATGTGTGTTTCCTTGGCACCGTCGACTCTTCGCGAGTGATCTGCAGCAGCGACCCCACGGCGCATGCGTGTCTTGTTCGTCCAGACCACCACCCACCCCAATGGTACAGACTACAGAGATGCTCGCGTGCCAGAATTTACCGAACGACGATGAAAAACACTCCCCCGGGAAGAGCAATTACTTGCTCCCAAGCCAACAGATGATTATAGCGTGTGTGGTTGTACTGGCCTTCAGTAATTAACTACACGCTAGTATGACCGGCCTGTTCGTTTATGTGGCCACGTTCAAGAGTGAAGGCTGTTTAAAGGAAGCATTTTACACAATCTTGACGTTTCCAGTTGTACGACACGATTGAAACCACCCAGCACCCGTCTACATCATGAAATGAGGTCATGAAATTTTGTGACTATCTTAACGGCAATACCATTAAAGTTCCATGTATTTCACGGGAATTAACACATAAGCTTCGGTCTCCGATATTCAAAACAGAAAGGTTTTAAAACATACTCTTCAAAGCCTACCGCTCCTGCGGTTTTTAATGATTGTTAATGACGTTCCTGGACCTGAATAGTCGGGCCAACTAAAAGTATATTTTCCGTTAGTGCGCTGCATTGCCACTGCCAACCTTTATACAGAAATGACTGACCTCGAGCCAGGGTGTATGTTAGATGGGCGTATCCCTATGTTCTCCCTAAATTATGCCTCAGCTCAGTATTTTCATATTTTAGACACAATTTTCTTGACATACACAGCCAAGTAACATACTGTCTACTGTCTAGCAATGCACAAATAAAACAAACCAATTGACCCTTATATGAATGCTTTGCAAGTAAATATTAAGGTCACTATAATAACATCTCATTTTCAAAAAATGAGAAATTCGGAAGCTTTAAGATGAGCACAGTTTTCAGTACAATTTCAAGTTTTTAAAAAAAATTTATAACGTGCACAACATCCTCCTTAAGTGCTGCGACAGTAAAGCCCAAAACGGTCATTTCAGTCAGTCAGCCTTCAGTCAATAAACTGGTTCATAATTCTTACACATATGAGCAAATCTGATACTAAACAGTAAAACCAAACAAAGTATATTGTAGTGAATTTAAAAATACCCTTAACCACAATGCGTCTGCTATACTCTTAATCACAAACAAGTGATCAGCCTCGAACAACAGTCAGTCACCTTTATTCAATCAACGTGTCATTGACTTGCAATTAAATGCAAATGTTTTTTTTTCTTCTTCACAAACTGTTTAGGGAAAACTATTTGTGAAATAAAATAATGCATTTGCATTTATTTATCATTCAAGTTGACAAAGATAAGGAGTAGTATGTTGATTGAATTCAGGCAGAGTTAGAGTGTGCCCTGTGAAATGAACAACCATCTCTACATAAATTGCATTCTAAATACAGCTTTATGTTGATCGATCCCCTAGGATTGCCACTAGATGGCACCACAGACGATTCAAATCGACTAACATCCGAGTAGATGGGAATTAGAATTAATTGGATTCTGGTTATGGACTCCAGGAAGATATGTTTTGAATTAATTATACTTACTGTCACTCCAAAGGGAAATGCGTATTCCTTATGAAGTTATCTTCAAGTAAGCCGCTCACATCTTGGCAACCAAATATTTTTCCTATTGAAAAAAACTTATCAAACACCCATGTGAAAAGTAATTGGGCGCTTGGACTTCACCGAACCACAGTGAGAGCCATTATCTCCAAATGGAGAACATTTGGAACAGTGGTGAATCTTCCCAGGAGCGGTCAGACTGCCAAAACATCTCTAAGGGCACAGTGACAACGGATCCAGGAAGTCACAAAAGATCCCAGAAAAACAAAAGCAAAAACTGCAGGCCTCTAGCCTTGGCTAAGGTCAGTGTTCATGACTCCACAATAAGAAAGAGACTGGGCAAAAATGGGATTCATGGAAGAGTGGCAAGTTGGAATCTACTGCCAACAAAGACAAACATCAGTGCTCATCTCACATCATATTCAAAAAAGGACTTGGATGATCCCCAAGCCTTTTGGGATGATGTTCTATCATAGTTTAGTTTAGTTGAGTTTAGTTTAGTTTAGTTTAGTTTAGTTTATTTGACAATTATTTAAATACATGTTACGGCAAGTCATTCATCCCAAAATTATCAAGGATAGCGCAAAAAGTCACGGACTTATTTCCATTGTGGTCCTTGGTCTCAGCACACAGATAGATGAGTCAAAAGAACCTTTTGGATGACACAGGTCAATTATGTCTGGTGTTAAGCAATTGCAGCCATCATGTATTTTCAAACTCAAAAACAGTGTAAAGTGTTGATACATTGTATGTTGTTGAACAGGGCAAAGGTATCCAATTAAAAAGTCAAACTTGCATAATTTCATATTATGAATAGTCACAAATTACACATTATATTCAGTGAACTTAAATTATTTATACACAGACATCAGGCTCAAAACTGAAGGACATCAAAAAGATATTGTTTTCTGAAGATAACCACAGCATTGGAAAAGACTATAATATATTATTAAAATACAGATTTATTTAAACCTGCTTTAACTGAGTGCAGTCCTTGCCTTTGAATTGCCACTTTTTAATTGTCTCAAAAATTCATTTCATTTAAAAAATGCTATTATTATCCTCTTTTTTTGTGCCTGTTTGGTGTTTGACCTGCTCTTTCATTCATTATATCTTATTTCATTGCAATTTTTAGTTTTGGAAAACATGCCTAGCATCATCTAAGGAAAGTGCTGTATAAATAAAATAATCATAAAAAAGGTACAACGGCATAGATTCTGCACAGCTATACATTATGAAATACATATTATTTTACAGAATAGTCCCTTATCTGTCTCTAATGATATGATAAAAGATGTCTTCATTTGTGTTACTCTGCTGTTCCTATTGCTCTCCCAGCATTGTTTTTCATTTCTGTATCCCACCACAGGATGGCAGTACAGGCTCTTCATTGGAAACAAGCTAGCTGATATGATTGAGAACAAGTAAAATTTCATGTCCGCTTGGTTTATTTCGATGCATGATATCCCGGGTCAAACTCCAGTTAATGCTACCATAATACTTCTTCATTTCCATAGTATAGCTTCTATCCTTGCTCTGTTCTTACAAACAGACATCTGGTTTAATACATCCTTTCATTTTTTTCCAGGAATCAGAGTAATGGGACAAATATCACGTTGTATAACTAGCAAAAATATATCAACAAATTCCAAAACTCTAAACTTTCCCTAATATATGCAACAGTTGTATAACATTTCTACCTCTCTCTCTTCTTCAGTCTGTTGGTCCATGCCTGGTAACAGTTGACCTGTCCAGACCAGGGGTCTAAATAAACTAGACTCTGTAACTTTTGTCTCGAGACAAATCACTCGAATATAAAATATTAGTCTCATGAATAATTAAAGTCCTTTTGGCATTTTACTTTATCACAATGGGAAAGAGCAGTGTTTTATGGTCCAAACATGAGTTGTAATCCCACACACAACAGATTTCCAGGTCATGTTTTAAGTTATGAATTTCTGCCATTGCTACCATTCCTAGAAACCCCAGCAATGAGTCCGTGATTAAAAGTAGATAGCTATTAAATCCTAGCTAACTGACCTGATTTTTCTGTCTCCTCACCCCATACTCAAATACATAAATATACACAAATTAAACAAAACAATACAAAATTATTGCAATGTAAATAAGTTAAAAACTATATTAGTTAAATAATTTCAAATTCTATTCAAAAATAGAACTTCAACACACAAGCATTAAACCTATCTTGTGTCTAGAGTGAAAGAAGACATGCAATACCCTGAGACTTTTGAATCTGTAGCGATAAAAAAATCACTCACAGTCCAAAGTATTGTCAACTTTATGTGGATTGAATGATATAGTTCACACCACACTCTCTTGTCTTTTGTACTTGTCTTTCTTACATTTGAAAAAAGTTAAGCAATGCAAGCTATTGTTGCTGATGTACCTTAAAAAAATCAGTGCTTGCTAATTTTCATAAAGAACAAGGCTAAACATAAAGCTGCTCTGATACCTTATTTATTTATTTTTCACAAAGCATTTTGAGTGCATTGTATGCAATGCATGGCAGCATTATGTGACTCATTATTTTTTATTATTAAGGATTGCAGCCCTTCGGACATACTGCTTTCATCAACAAAGTGGTATTATATGCTGGTGGCAACTATGAAGACCCTAACCCTAAAACATTAACACGGGCGTACAGGTTAATCAGAGAGCACTTGCCAATCAGGGCCTATAGTTTATAAAAGACTAGATTATAAAAGATCAGTCAACTCATGGCATCACAAAGTAATGTAGCTCAGCAAGTACGTTCATAAAACAGCCACACTCGATATTTTTAAATGATGACGTTTCAAAGACGGTGACACACGTGTTGGTGATGCAAACACATACACATATAGTACACATACTCACTCACTCACTCTTGTCCTCCCTGCTCCCCCTCCCATTCTGCCTGTGGCCATTAGGAAAAAAACCGAAAATGGGAAAACATTGTGTGAAATGCCAATACACAAGCACACATAATAAATGGCTTGGAGGCAGAAGGAATTTGATTGGCAGCTATGATAAATGAAGTGTATATTGTACGATACATTGTGCACTGCAAAACCTGGATCTCTAGCCAATTAGATATTGAGGAAGAAAGTATCTCTGGAGACATCTTAACAAACCTTTAATAAATAAGTAGCAGCGTCACAAAAAAGAAAACCACTGTGCAGATGAATTAAACAGAAGAGCATATCATTGCACGACAAAAATATCCATATCCACACATCATGAT
Source organism: Anguilla anguilla (assembly GCF_013347855.1). Lineage (NCBI taxonomy): Eukaryota > Metazoa > Chordata > Actinopteri > Anguilliformes > Anguillidae > Anguilla > Anguilla anguilla. The sequence continues at coordinate 12,890,803 of NC_049203.1, forward strand.
AAGGGTAATGAGATTAAAAACACAGGCATTCACTACTTGTATATACACCGTTAAAATATACAGCTCAAATATGTGTATCTCTCTCAGACAGAGAGAGAGAGAGAGAGAGCAAATGTTTGTTCTTGCTTTTGATAACACACAGACTCAATACAAAATTGTCCCACAGATTCCTTTTATGCCGTTCTATTCTAGTTTTTTCATGTGTATGTGTTTGCTTCCTTTCAAACGATGTATAGCAACTGCCATAAGACCAGCACATTTGTTTGCCATGTTACATCTACAACGTGGCAGTCTGTGGCAGTTTGGATGGTGAGACGGTGAGAGATCTGTGTATGGCTCAATATCATTGTTCCAAAGGCAGCAAACAATTTAATGAAGACTTGCAACCCTTTGCAAGTCATGATTTTACCCCTTGTTTTGAATGCCCAAGCCAGAAGAAGAACCTACTAGTTTTGCTACTGCGAGTGGTAGAATGCCCCCCAGATTCCAAACAACCTGCTAACAAGAACAATATACACACTGGACTTCATTAAGGTTTTGTGCTGCTTGTCTTTTGGGTTGATAGCATTTTTCATTCATTTCCATCTGTATTGCTTGAGGCTGTGCATACAAATAGGGCGGAGTTTGAATGTGATTATTTTTTCTGTGGGAAATGGCTGTGGTGGTGAGTGGTCCAATCAGTTGTTGCGCTTCCTCATTCCTGTTCAGACCATGGGTGCAAGTGGTTAAGTAATTTGAGATCATTCACAAAAGATTCCAGTGAAACACTGTGGTAAAAAAACTAATCTACTACAGCTGCTGCCAAGTATCAATCCCTCTGGCTGTTTTTATCCAACGGCACTAATAACTCTCTAGGTTTATGTGGCAGGTTCACACTGTTTTATTTTCTTGTGAAACCATTCTGTACACTTGACAAAAATATTTTATTGTTACGGTGCTATACATTTGAAACATGTATAAGGTGTAATTTATACCTGCTATCACCTGAGGGTGCTGTGGTGCTGCAGTACTGGGCAGTATGGTATATAGCGTTTTATAGTTAAGGAGTCTGTTAGGCACCCTATTGGGATACATACATATATATATATATATATATATATATATATATATATATATATATATAAGATGCAAAGCTAAATTAAAAGCTCTCTCTCATTGCATACAAAGAGGAACAAGCAAGTTTTTTGGCGAAGCAACTTTAATCCTTCACCTGCTCCTGGGATAAGCTGGAATTTTATTTTCCAAATGATGCACAATAGTACAATTTGTCAAACCGACTAATGTCAAGCTAAGTTCCTCTGGAATTTGGTGAGGGATAATGAGAGTATGAATATGTACACTGTTATTATTATTGTTACAGACAGATCAGGGGAAAGTCTCATGCTGGTAGTTCACCGTCCCCCTCCAGCTGTACCCTGTAATACAGACACACGAGGGGCCACTCTACAGGGGGAGGGGCCCCAGTGTTACCACTGGGGGGCAGAAAGGAGTCATTCACACACAGCTGACATCCCCAGCTAATCAGATGCAGTTGTTATGCACAGCCAATCACATGTAGCTGGTGTGCCTGGCCAATCAGATGCAATCGGTGAGCTTTGCTGGGCCGATCAGCTGCGAACAGCGAGCTCAGCTTAGCCATACATGTCATACGCAGCTGGTGAGCTCGGTGGGGGTGTGGCAGCTGTCAACGGATACCTCCGATATCCCAGGGTGCATCGGGCCATCGTCCAACTCCAGTCCGCCCGGCGGCGGGTTCCGGTCGCCGTTGCGGCAGTTGCTGTTGCGGTCCATGCCCTCCTTCCCGGCGAGCAAGGTGGGCGTGACCACCAGTGACGGACAGGGGGCCGGGGCGTGGAAGCGCCTGCGTCCGGCCCCGCCCCGGTACCTGCAGCGCAAGTAGCTGGAGAAGGCGTTGCGGTAGGTCTTGTTGAAGAGGGTGTAGACCAGCGGGTTGACGCCCGAGGAGATGTAGCCCACCCAGACGAAGACGTTGAGCAGCTCCCCCAGCAGGGGCTCGTTGCACGACCCGCTGCACAGCACGTACGTCACGTTGGTGATGAAGAACGGGCACCACATGACCAGGAAGAGGAAGAAGACCACGCCCAGCACCTTGGAGGCCCGCTTCTCGTTCTTGATGGCCTGCATCATGCCGCGCCTCCCGTGCCCGCTCAGGTCCCGCCCCGCGGGGGAGCTCAGCTGGGAGGGCGCCTCCGAGCTGGGGATGATGGAGATGCTGTTGGAGAGGGAGGAGGAGTGCGAGGGATCCCCCCGCAGGCAGTTGAGGCTGCTGCGCCTGGGCGGGGCCTGAGGGGGCGGGGCCAGCTGCAGGGCCTGCTGGGAGGAGGCGGAGCGGTCCTCGTACAGGAAGACGGTGGCCTGGCGCTGCAGCGCCTGAACGGTCAGGCAGTAGGTGACCACCATGATGACCAGCGGGATGAAGAACGCCACGAAGGAGCCCGCCAGCATGAAGTGCTCCTCGTTCAGCACGCAGCTGCCGTTGACGAACACCTTGGACTCGTTATGGAGCCCGATCACCGGGATGGGCATGGAGATCCCTGAGGAGGAGGAGGGAGGGAGGAAGGAGGGAGGAGGGAGGGCAGCAGGAAGGAAGGGAGAGAGGGAGGGAGGATGAGGGAGAGAAAGAGAGGGTGAGAGAGTTGAAAAAAGAGAGAGTGAAAGAGGAGGATTATGAAGGTAGAGAACGGGGAAAGGAGGAGTCGGGGGGGGGGGGGGATGTAGAAATTGCAGAGCTTGAGCACTACATTAAAATCTGCAAAAATGTTAATTATTAAATCTGAGGTGATAATAAAACACCCAGAACACGCAATGCCCTTTGTAAGATTGTGGACACAAGGACAAATTTTCCCACAGTTCAGAGGAACACTGCTCTGTTCAGTACAAAAATGTGTATGACCACTGACATTAATGCTCTTCCTGACTTGCCGTTATCTGTAGGATTTCAAAATCAATTGAATATGTATGCGTACTTGTCCTTGCCAATGAAACAAAGTGTCCCATCTTTCAAACTTCATTTTGAAGGACAGTGTACACAGCCAGTTCCATGCTTTTTACATTTTTCCAAGCATGATAGAACAGTAAAAATATTTTATTTTATTGACTGGTGAAAAGGTTGAATATCTTAAAGGTAACATCAGGTCTTTTGCTGATGTCATCTTTAATCTGTATTTTGCTGTTAACCCTTCTCTTCTAATGATGAATTATTTCCCAATTTTGATTTCCTTGCAGAAGGTACTCCATTCAATTTGGCAAGTTTAATTTGGCAGTGAGACTTTAAAAGTACAATCTCAGGACTCTCAGGGCCGGATTAACACAAATTCACATTTTTGTTTTTGTTTGGGTGCCTCAGTCTTAAGTGAGATGCATCCTCTCGGAAAAGAAAGGGGACAGGCTTGCTTGAGGCTTGCTCGGAAAGAAGAAAAACCGGAGCCAGAGAAAAATAGCAGATTATTAGCGCTGTGGCCAAAAAGCCTGTGAGGACCAGAGGAAGTTCAGAGAAATAAGGAAAGGGTCAGTGCTGTCACTTTGCTTTAAGGCCTCTCTGTAGGCAGGGCTGTTATGATTGGCGTCCCTGGGCATTCTGTGGAGCCGAAGACAGACGACCCAGAGGAACTACCTCTGTCACAGAGAGGACGTACTCGCGCCCCTCCAAAAAGGAGAAAATATGTCAGCTTGAGAGCGACCCATGATTCACATCCCAAGTTTCCTGACAAACAGATCTTGAGTTTTCATCCTGTCAGCCTCTTAAAGCAATACTCACTCTGTTAAATTAAATAAATATTACATGTGATGATCGACGATAAAATGTCGCAACTATCTTGCTATGAGTTTGCTCAGTTGATTACATTATTTTTAGGAAGGTTGGCACCCTTTTTCTTTGATTTGCATGTAAAAGAACTGCATGCTTACAAATTATCTCCATTGGGCAGCGACTTCAACTATAGCGTGTGCAAAAAGGTCTGACCAAGGTACATTTAATGATTATACTTGCACTGGCACATGCATTAGAAAAAAAATCAAAAGCACAGCTTCTACTTTAATTCAAGCAGCTACCTGATGTAGCTTAACTAGATCTCGCAAGTAAACAGTGTTTTAATCTCGGTCTAATCAATGGTAGTGATCGTCTGTGCAGGACGTTTTGATACTCTGGTTCTTCACCTATGGAGATGGTCCAGACGGCGGCGATCTTCAGCATGGCCTTGGTGCGGGAGTTGAAGCGGCTGTGCTCGATGGGGTTGCGGATGGCCACGTATCGGTCCAGCGAGATGGCGCACAGGTGCATGATGGAGGCCGTGGAGAAGAGGACGTCCAGGTAAATCCAGATGGGGCAGAGGGCGTGGGGCAGGGGCCAGGCATAGTCTGAGCGGGGAACAGACAGACGGGCAAAGTTATGGACTCTATCACAGGATAAACAAGAGGATCTCAGGGATGGGAACTCTGGGGGTTTTCTAGAGCAGGGCTTTAAATCTTGCTTGTTAGGTAAACAGTGAGCACTAGGTACCCTTTAGTGGTAGGAAAATGGTGAGTATTGTTGGGCTGAATGTTATGTTATGATCCTTTCCTGGCTTTTCCTGATTAATCAGGAAAAAATGATCGTCCGACCCTTAAATGTATCTGGGGCCACTAGCATCTGGCTTTATTGTAGGACATTCTCTCCTGTCATCAACTGCCAAAGAGCACAAAAGCCTTTGATGCATCTGTGCCTTTAGACATTCCAAGGTCATCTCTGCCTCGGGGCGAAACGAGGTCTGAGAAATCTGTATTTCCTGATTAATCAGGTGAAATCGCATCACCGAGGCTCCCGCCCCTGCAGAAGAAGGAGGACGGCGGGAGATTAGTCTCCAGCTGGGCCCTGGACAGGAACCGTGTGTAACAGAGCTGCTCTCAGACCACACCACCGCTGCAGCAGATTGCGAGCGGGGATTTTCTCTCTCATCTCCACCACTCCACCGACACCCCCCCCCCCCCACTACACCTCCCCCACCCCCTCCACCCCATTCACATTTCCCAGCTCTTCCCCCCCATACACAGGCTCCCAGTGATTAGAGCTTCTCAAATAAAACCAAAAGGAGCCAGGGTGGGGGTCTGGGGCTGATGAGGCTATGACTGGATTATGGGACCTGGGGGAGTTGGAGGTTGGGGACATTTTGTGGGAGGGAGGGTGGGAGGGAGGGAGGGGCGTAATCGTACATCTCCACCGTCAGGATTATTGTTTCCCTTTCCTGTGTAAGAGCGCTCCACGTGCGAGAGATGCAGGCACGCGGGCAGACGCACCAGATGCTGGCCCGGGTACGCGTTTCACCGCATGACTCAGTCGGACGGACGGACGGCGGCGGTCGTTTTGGCGGTTGGCGGCAGCGCTGGCGCGAAGACGGATGCGCGTCAGAGACGCGTGCCCTTTCGACGCGTCGCTCCGTCACTCCGCGTAATCAGGCCCGGAGAAAGCGGCCCTCCATCCGAGGGTGTGCGTCACGCGCACCCGCTCGGCGAGGCTGCGAGCAGGCGGAGCCAATCGCCGCGGCGCCGCGCTGAGCGCCAGAGGCTACGGCCATTGATTTTTTTTTCTCCCCGCTCGTCGGCTATCTGCTCGGAGCGCTGTTCGTATATTCTCTGCCATGCCCGGAGCCGCATAGTAATGAACAGGCAGCACTTTTCCTTCCACCTCAAGGAGGTTTCCCAGCTCGTTATGGGCTAATTTATGCCCCCGAGCATTTGCTGAGCATCCGGAACCATCTTCATTACACATGTTTTGTACTTATAATGGACCTAGGTGCGTGTGTGTATTTATATATAATGTATTCATGTACACATTACATGCATTCTATATTATACATTGTACATTGTACACAGGGGTGTTGGAAAGGGGCGGGTCCAGGGAGCTTAACAAATTAGTACTTCTTTAACCCATTGTCATAATGTGGGAGGAGAAGCTGATTTCCATTTATGCACACGTGCACACTCGCACACACATGCACACACACACACACACACACAGTGTGATGACATAAAGCACAGTGTTTGTGTAACATTGTAGGTCACTCAGATTGAGGCCACCACATGGTGTCTGCCGTCCTCCACACCGTCAGTGCCCTGCGGGCGCAACGCCATCACTGAAATTCCAGGTTCTCTGCGCAGAAACAATCCCAAAAATCAGCTTCATTTCTACAGCCAATGAGCTGCAGATAATTACAATGAATGGGCAGGGAGCATTTCTACTATTGAGCGTTCTGTATCTATAGGCAGCGGCACTGAAATCCATTATAAACCTAACAACTGATCAATTTATCAGAGCTGAGCCCGCGATCGGACACGTTATTCCAAATTTGCCGTGATTCTGTTTTCACGGCAAATGCGCAATATGCTGGCTCGGCGCAGTGTGTGTTTCCAGACACTGCAGAAGGTGGTAATGCTGTCTTCGCACCTCCGTGGCAGAGGGTCGGTGCCGTGCAGTTTACTCGACTAAAAAAATGGCTTTTCTTTCCCCGGCTGTTCTGCCCCACCGGCGCAAGCTTCATACAACACTGCACCACATCGTCTGTTAACATGAAACCGGCAGCCGGATCCCTCGCGCGGCTGAGAAACATGCATGCTCTCCAAACAACGTCAGGCATGACGACGGCATGCTTTCCCTCCCTCTCTTTCACACGGTCACAAATACAGTATTAGTTTACACACCAGCACACACGCGTGCACAGACGAATACGCACACACACTCACACATGCATAAATGGACAAGCACACGCACACGCGCACACTCACACATGATGCACATACAGAAGCACATACACGCACACAATCACATACAGAAGCACATACACACACACAAGCACACAAACACTCGCAGGCACCAAGAACACCCCGTCTCTATCAGCACACAGGCAGCCTGCAGGATTTTTAACTTGGGCCCCGGCCATTGTACCAATACAGCAGCGAACACCCCCTCACTCCAGATCCTGTTCCATCGCTGTCAGTATCGTTTTCTGCCAACCGTTTCATCCCAGAAATTGGGCGCGCTACATGTTCTCCATGTTTGGCAGATAAAGAGAATTCTCTCCTTGTTTTCGAGCATAATGTGCTCTGTATCTAATGTCTTAGGGTAGGCCTACTTATTCAAATCAAAAACGGATTTGACATGATATTTTTCTCTATCGTAAATCACCTAATCCCTCTCGGCTCTCTCCCCCCCCTCCCCATTTTGAATTGATATGCATCCATTCCTGTTGATGACTTGTAGAACGAACACGTAAACAGCAGATAATCCGGGTGATAAATTAAATTGAATCGACCCCTCGGCCACTAAAGCCTAAAGCAGTCATATCCCGGCTTTTATTTGGTCAGATAACAGCCTGCCGCCTTTTGTGTGCCCTCCGACTCTCCATAGACCGGCAGCCGCATGTTTTTTCTCCCAAAGCCTGCAGCAGTAACGTGTGGACCGGGGGAGATAGCGGGCGGACGGAATAAAAAAGCCACAAACGAGGGGGGTGGGGGGGGGGGGGTGGGGCGGGGACAGGGGAGTCCCACTGACTGGCATGGCCAAACCTCTGGAAATCTCATAATTTAGCCAGGGAATCCAGAGTCCATTCAGAACGATGTCTATCCTGGCATCCGCCAATAAGTGAGCCGTTTGACGCATCCACCGCCCCCCGCCTCCGCCTCCCCCCCCCCCCCCCACTCGCTGCACTCGAGGGAACGTGATGAGATTGAATAAAGCAGAGTTTCAATGACTTCCTGAGGCTCCCATATAGGTGCAGCATATAAAGAAAGGGATGCAAGAATGGGGGTGGGGGGGGGGGGGGGGGGGAGTGGTGATGGGGGGGTGCAGTGGAGATGGGAGCGCTGTTGTCATGCCGATGTAAGGCGAGGCTCAGAGTCGGTACACTGTCAATGTGCTGCATTGCCTCTCTCCGATAGCTTTGAAAGCTTTGAACTAATTCAGAGGCTGACTGAAGACATCCCATAATACGGATATGTCTGTCTGTCCACCTTTTCTCTCCATCTGGATGCACTTGAATCTGTCCTGTTAAGATATATTTCCAATCCTTTCGTGATTCACACAGTTCAGTTAAAGCTAGAATGCACAGTAGGGAGTATATTCTTTTTGGACTGTAAGCTTTGTGTTCAATACATTTTAGGAGGTAAAACATGCAAATCATCAAAATAATACATTATTATAAGGGTGAGAAGGAGGCTATCATAGAGGTGAATATGATCACAGATTCTCTAGACCCACCAGATTATGCGCTACATTTTCTTCATATTGGACCTTAAACCACCCTTTTAATTCTAGCTAGACATATACCTTTTTAATATTCATGAACTGGTAGGACCAAGTACAAGGCAGCAATGCATGTTTTATAATGGATGCTCTATAGCACTGAAGACACCTGTTACCAACTGTCAACCCTCCGTCAATGGGGAGGGGAAAGGACAGTTGGAATTGCTAGAGCTGACCTGATCTGAATAGTGTACTAGTGTATGGAATCATGTGCAGATTTTGCAAACTCACCGGATACTTTGCTCCTGTGTTCCTTTTGTCCTCTCTGCTTCTTAAAAATAGCACGTTCTGGTTGGTAACAGGAGTTTCTGGCACTGTATTGTATTACTGACCTCCACTGCAGCACTAATGCACTCGGTCACACCCCATCATGAATATTCATGAAATGCACCAATTGTGATGTTCAAACGTCATTGGAAGGGCTACGGGACGTTCAGCGTCAAAAAAATATGGGACTGAGCATCTGGTGGATCTGCAAAGTCTCTGATAGGGCTTCCGGAAACTGCAGCTGCTAACCGGAGAACCTCCGGCCATCGTGAAGCTGCAAATCCATTAGTCAGCGCAGGGCCATAGAGCTTCCTTCCTCTTCCCAGAGGATTTGGGAAGAGGAAGGAAGAATTTCAGCTTCGCAGGAGGAAGACAGAAAAGACACTCCTTTCCATACCAGAAAGTCCAGACCTAGACTAGCCTAGCCTAGCCTGCATCCCCGCGCGCAGTACAGTCCTGTGGATGGCAAGCAGGTGCCGATTGGCTCCAAGCAGAATAGAGGCCTCCATATTTTTAATGGCTGACTGTGATGCTATTGTCCACATGATTGTGTGTTTGTAATCACAGATACTGGAACAATACACTCACCAGGAAATAATCTATGAAACTTAGGGATGTGGATTTAAAAAGGATGTCTTGTTTTCCAATTTTTCAACAACAACAAAAAAAAAAAAATCTAATTAATGTTATTATCAAATCACAGCATTCTCAGCCTGCAAGCTTAATGGCACATCTGAATAATGAGCTATGTAATGAGCTAAAACAGTGCTGGCGTTGGTATTGACTGTTGAATATATGACCTGCACTACCATTCATTCACAGCATCAAAAACATACGAGAAAGTGTAAAAAAAACTGTATTTGATCTTTAAGTGGCAAAAAAAAAAGGTATGAAAATTGCAGACCTTTAAAACGATCAATATGACACAACCGGAAAAAGAAAAGAAAAAGAAATGACACATGAAAGTGTATGGGGAAAGAATAATATTGTGCCACTACCTAGCCGTTCTTCCAAAGTGCAAGGAAAATTACCTACTTGGAAAAAAAGGTGTGCGACGACTTTAGCCAATCAATGCCTTGAATTCAGTGCTTAAGAGTTGAAACACTCTGGAGACCAGCAGGTACTGCATCCCTGGGTGTGAGTTAACTTTAGCAATGTGGTGATCCCAAACTCTTGCCCGCTGTAGCAGTGCTATACGTATTACCTTCTCACAATGGAGATATCTTGGGAATTAGCTGTTCAACATTAACGTGGCACGCACTAATGACGATGGAATGAGGTAATGGGTGGAGTTTTCGTTATGCACTTGTTGTACGTCACTTTGGATAAACAGCGTTTGCCAAATAAACGTAATGTAATGTGATAGAATGGAGCAACAATGTGAAAACCACCATCTCTGGGAGAAGGATCAGGCTGTGTTTGCCCAGGGTACCCACCGTATAGGATGTTGATGAGGGAGATGGGCTGTGTTTGCCCAGGGTACCCACCGTATAGGATGTTGATGAGGGAGATGGGCTGTGTTCGCCCAGGGTACCCACCGTATAGGATGTTGATGAGGGAGATGGGCTGTGTTTGCCCAGGGTACCCACCGTATAGGATGTTGATGAGGGAGATGGGCATGACCAGGATGCCCACCAGCATGTCGGCCACGGCCAGCGAGCGCAGGAAGAAGTTGGTGGCGTTCTGCAGCTTCTTCTCCAGCGACACCGCCAGGATGACCAGGATGTTTCCGCCGATGGTGAGGAAGATGATGACGAGGATCAGCAGGGCCGGCCAGTTCTTCTCCTTGAGGGGCTCCCGGGAGATGGCGTGGGCCTCGGCCGAGAGGTTGCCCCCCGAGTCGGCCCCGTGGAGGCTCTGGTTCAGGCTGACCGACATGTTCCCGGGCCAGGCCGCCCACCCCCCGTACAGGCCGATATCCAGGGAGGCCGTGGTGGAGCCGAACCCGCCCAGCAGTGGTCTGTTGGGGCCGCCCATCATTGGACGGTGCCTGTGCCTGCTACTGTGCCTCCCGCCACTGGGGAGCAGCAGAGAGCCCGGCCAGTACTAAAAGCTCATTCAGTGCCACTGTAGGGACCTGTGGTTGGAGGGGGAGGTGCCAGGTGCTATCCGAAGTTACAGAATGTATTTTTTTTTCTGTTTTCTGTTGTTCCTTTAGGAGTCATACATGAAAAAGAAGCTTCATCAAGGGTTCACAGCACCGTTGTGTTTCCCTCTGTTTTCTCTTCTTGGATTCTTTATTGTGGATGTCCTTCCTTTGAGACTTCAGTCTTTGACTTAAGCAGAGGCTAAACATAAATGAGAAGAATGAATAAGTAAATACATACTGGTAAAAAGAAAGAAGCTTATCTACTGCAGTGCCGCAGTTCACAAGCTGGCTGTTACCATAGTAAATCTTAAGGTGGATGTTTTTTTAAAGGTTGAATTTGTAACCAAAAACATAATTAAGCTTTACATTTTTTTATCATCACATACAAAATCGTACATTTTATTTGATAATTCGTCTATTTGTGCTCTGTTACTGTCCTACTCCTGAAATTGTGTGCTTGTGAAATATTTTAAAGTGAAGTTGTATTAAAAGCGGCAGCCTAAAGCGCCGCATAAAAAGCAGGAGCCACGGATTTAGCAGTATTCCGATAAGAAATGTGAAACCTCGCAGACAGTGAACTTAAATCCCTTCACACGGACTTTTCCATTCATCAGCATGCGATATTTTTTTCAGCTTGATTTACAGAGATTTTCCACAGCACCCTCAGAAGATAGCTATTTTGGGTCAGAGACTCCCTCCAACCACCCCCCCCACCTCCCGCCCCCACCTCCACCCCCCATCCCCTCTGCATTCCTCTCCAGGCCTCTGCCAGGTGAGTCAGGCGTCCGAATGAGCTCCAGCAGACTCCAGGGGCAGGGGAAGGGCCAGGAGGCAGAAAGCTCCCGCACAGAGACGCTAGGGCCACCCACGCATTAAGGCCGTTAGAATAATGCATGATGGCGTGTACATGCTGTTCGGCCCGACTTGGCTCGTAACGTTCCTGCAGTCAAGAGCGGAGCGGTCAAGCCTGGTCCTGGAGCGCCAGAGCTATTTCTGAGTTTTGTTCCATCCATATTTAGAAGCTGTGTAATATAAAAGTAAGGAACTGGCCTTGTAACCTAAAAGTCACAGGTTTGATTCCCGGGTAGGACACCGCCTAAGCAAGGTACTTAAACTGTACTGCTTCAGTATATATCTAGCTGTATAATTATAAATGTTATGTTCATTCGTCATCTATACCTGCTTCTTCCTGGTCAGGGTCGCTGATGGTTCTGGAGCCTATCCCAGCATGCACTGGGCGAGAGGCAGGCATACACCCTGAACAGGTCCCCAATCTATCACAGGGCACACACACCATTCACTCACACACTCATACCTATGGGAAATTTAAAATCTCCAATTAGCCCACCAGTCTTGTGGAAGGAAACTAAAGTACCCAGAGGAAACCCACATGGACATGGGAAGAACATGCAAACTCCGCACGGAAAAGATTCTAGCACCTTCTTGCTGTGAGGCGGCAGTGCTACCCACTGCACCACCGTGCCGTCCTTAAAAAGTTTGAATAATAAGAGCCTGTAATGTAATGCAGTTATAGGTCTGGATGGAGCAAAAACATCTTGGGCACTTCTGAACCAGGGTTCCCTGCCCCTGCTACTGAGTGTGTCCAGCACTGCATCAAGCATAGACATAAACACTCTTAAGCATCTCTGCCTCTTCTAAATGACAGGTCTGTGTATTGAAAACTCTGAATAAATAGGGTTCCTGATATTAACACGGAATTTAAAGTACCTTTAATTAAGTAAATTCCCTCCTACATCCAATTTATTCCCCTGACATAGCTTAACCTAGAAAGTCCGAAATTGAACACTACAAATATGAATAAGGCAGAGTTTATGGACTCCTTACTTACCTCTCCATGTTGGGGTGGTTTGATTATTGTACTGTCCTGAGCAGAGTTTTCCTTAATCTCATACCCCTCTGGTGTCCCTCTTCTATGCAAAGCCTGCTTTGAATGGCGGGGCGGGGGCGGGGGCGGGCAAAAACCATCGGACAGGGGCACAGAGAGCATCCCTGGAGATTGCCTGGAGATAGGGGCAGAGAGACCAAGGGGTAAACGACAGGAACCAAAAACCTCTCTCATATCAGCACGGGAAACCACCGAGCTGCACAGTGGGACTAGCACTCCGCTTTTGGCTCATGAGTCATGAGTCTCCCTAGAACAATCTCGGCCTTGTGCGATGAATTCCGTGGGTCTGAGCGGGGTCAGCGAGGGGCAAGGCGGCTTGGGGTGGCGGGATTCAGCGGGAGACTGGATGCAGGGTGGGGAAACTGTGGTCCTCAGGGACGTAAATCCTCCACTGGGGGATTTATCACTATTGATGAGGATTAACTGCTGTAGAGGTTGGCTTTATCAGTAGAGAGAGGGAATGTTACAATTGAAGATAGAGGCTGTACCAGTGGAGTATACTACTCTATAGCGAAGGTGGGTGGGGGGGGGGGGGTATCAGAGCAGAGGTAAAACTGAATAAGGAATAAGATGCCCATTGAGGTAGTGCAGTAGATGGAGCTATGCTAGGGCTCGAAATGAAAAGAAACTAAAACTGTTCACTGGTTTGCATTTCTTTTAGTTTAATAAAAGGTGCCTACAATGTAGATAAGCCATGGTGATGATAACAGACCCTTATTAATTTCATAACAATGCCTTTTTCGTTTGTCCTTGTTACCTATCACAAAAAAGGGAAAGCCCTTTTTATCTTCCCTTTGACAGGAGTATGTTTAGACTTGGGTAGGAAATGGATAAAGAAGAGCTTGAGTGTTCTGTCAAACTATCCCCAGACACATCGGCAAGGCATACGGCTCAGGTCCAGAGCAGCGCTATTAGAAAGTTTCCCGTCTGTCTCCTTGGCATGTGAGAGGCCAGATATTCTCTGTCTGTCAGACAAGGCTCTAGAGTGTGTGAAATGGGGGGGGGGGGGGGGGGGGGGCAGTGATGGGGGCAGGGGGGAGGGAGTGCGTGGCACTGTCAGGAAAGGCTTATGAGACACTGGGGAGGATCCCTCTACATTCCGCAAAGAAAAGACAAATTAAAAAAACCAATACGTACATGCTACCTGGGTGGCCACAAACCACCCCCAATCACCCCCCTCCCCACTTCCACTGATGGATGGAAGAATTGCTCCCTCACCATGAGAGGAATGAAAAAAACTAGGTGACTTATCGGGGAGAGGCCAATAATTCTGTGCGAGAGACTGTGAGTGCAGGAGAGGCTTTTACTGTTGTCTCGAGGCTTGTTCTCTTAAAGCAGCTCACTGAAACAAAATTAATGAGTCTGCCATTAGAACACTTGGTTTGCTGGATAGCAACTTGCTAACAAACTGCGTAATTTAGGCCAAATTCAATAAATTTAACTTTCCCCTAAATCTGTCTGTGGGCAGGCGAGACGTCTCAGTGTGAAGCAACAGTTTTAAGGCAACAACACTGGATGAAACGAGTATTGCACATCTGTGCATAGCAGATTTTAACCATCTTCTGAACCTCCATATTAGCAAAGCATAAGGATAATATCATTCACTGATGCGAGTTGAGCAGGAAGATCAAGATGAACAGACATAGAGTAGATAGAGAGAGTACAAGTCAGGATAAGAGATGGTCAGAAAGTGCCCCAGCCAATCAGATCCATAATAGGAAATCGGCTGCCGCCAATCAGATTACAGCGCGCCTTTGCCAGGAAAACTTTCCAGAAGCTTGATCAGAGGTTGAGCGTCCGGAATCAAAACCACCTCTGTGTTTTAACAAGGCTGAAAAGCACCTCCAGGGGTTCAATTGCGCTATATATATATATATATACATATACACACAAAGCATTTGCATGTTAATAACAAATTATTGACAAAAATGTCAGACAGAGCCAGAACAGTACGGCCAAGCCATTTGACTGTGAATGAGAAAATGTAAGCAAGCCATATCTCTAGCAGGGTGGGGGGGGGTCTATTCATTTTTTTATTAATTCAATTGAAGGAATTGATTTCTTGAATTGGCTCGACTGAAATGTGATTGACTTCAACCCTGGACTCTAGGTTACATAACATTACGTCACATTATGATATACAGTTCATAAACCTTGATTGATGACTAGCTTGTATAAGGTATGATTTATTTCCTTTTTTATTCAGTACTGTAGTTATGCCCCTAATAATGGCTTTGTCCATACACTTTAACAGGGTTACTTTACAACCCACCTCCTTCCCACCAAAACAAGACTGCAGTACAGCTTCAGTACCAACCACATGCATATTAATGCTAGTAATGCAATCTCTGATAAAAAAAAATCAGGCTCAACCACCATTGGTGTGTGAACTGGAATGGGCCTTGACTTAACTACCATGAAAAGTAAGCCATTTATAAAAAGTGTCACTGATTGCCTAATTTCAAAAAAGGAGAGATAGAAAGATACCTGCCTGTGTCATTAATTATACGCTGCAAATCTCTGAGGTTAGGTTTTTTGTTGAAAATTTGGGGAAATGAATCATGTCTAGCCAACAGAAACCGTGTTTACAGGGATACTGTGCCTTCAGTTTTCACTCATGAGCATCAATATTAATGAGCATTTTACAAATTGACATTTCCAGTCAGCCTTTAATTTGGAGGCAAGGCGACGAGACAGTGTTCCGCATGCCCTCGTAAATTAAAGCGGGAACATAACTCAGCCATCGCACATATCTCCCTCGCTTCCTGGTGATGTCATTCACTGTAACTGTAAAGGGCATCGGAAAAAAAAAAAGTCACGGGACAATTAATTGTATGCATTATTAATCACTAACGCTATCATAGAGGAAATACAACACTAATTTGAAGACAATAAAGGAACTATAATACTAATACCCCTATCAAAGCAGATATAACTGTAATATCATTGCCACAAAGAAAAAAAGGAAGTATTTGTCCAAGGGGAAAGGGAAGAGGTGCCCAACAGCTTCTTGTGTCTCTGCAAAACATTCAATAAAGGTCGCGATGTACAAGCTAAGGGCCACACTTCCGCAGGACCTAATGGGAGCAGACCAAAGCCACCTTCTCTGGGATCTAAGCCCGCACGGTTTAATTTGCCCTGATTGCCCGGGGGCGGGATTTACGGCTGTGCTCCTCTCCGCTTGTTATTTTCAGCGGCATGGGGGGGGGGGTGGGGGGGCGCTGGAGAGCTCAGCCATCGTCAGACATCGAAATAGCAGGGCAAGCCATTTTTCAGACTCGTATGGACACCTCCCCTCTGCAAATGAGAAAGGGTGTTTGTGTGACTAATGCAACAAGGCTGATGATTAGCAGGTGAGTCAGAGGTTGCAGCCAATAAGGTTATTTGTTCTTCATCTGGTCGCTCGTCAACCCCACCCCCCTGCCACCCGCCGACACACAAACAAATGCACGCGCAAACATCTGCAATCCTGATTACAGGAGTGAGTCACTGCAGCGACCTTTGACAGAAAGCCAGTGAAAGTCCGCATGAAAGAACACCAATCAGAAGGGCAGAATACGAGCAGCGTGTAAAGGTGCGCTGGAAGCCGAGGGGTGGGGGCGAGGGCGAGGAGTCACCCGCAAAAATATTTGCGCAGAAGAAAATTGCCTGTACTCCTATCTGACAGGCGGACAGGGGGAGTGACCGAGGTTCTGAGACTCCGGCTCTGGCGGTTACTGCAGCGGCGTGATAACAAGTGGGGGAGGGGGCGGGGTCAGAAGCTAACCAGCACTCCAGCGCCTGATTGCTGTCAAAGCGCCTCGCGTCTCACATGGAGATTTGCTCACGCAGGAGGGAGCGTTCGTGTGCATGCCATTCACGTCTCCACTCAGGGAAACCCTGCTTCTTCTTCTGACATCAGCGGCTGAACCCGGGTCAATAGTTACCTGAAACCCTTTGACACAATTTACCAACAGTTTTAAAAGAGCATTATATATGGTCACCTAAATTCAGAAATCTTTTTTTCAGACGATATTACTTTATGCTTTGGTTAGCGGTATGGTTTGTCGACGACTCCCAGGGGATCTGCAGGAGCGGTTTGGTAACTGTGTCAGCATCTAAAGACTTGAAGCGTTGCAAACACAGATTTGACCCAGGTGTAGGTCGCTGTGGCCAGTCTAATGGTCAGTCCACCCCCCCCCCCCCAGCCCCCCAGTGGGTGTGGTGACTGCTACATGGCCCCTGAGTGGAGTAAAGCTAGCGCATCGGGGGCACAGATAGAAGAGGCCAAGCCCCTGTTACCTCTCTTACTCCCCTCCTGGTGAGACACCTCTGGTCCACAGTCAGGAACATCTGGCCAGCTCATCGTTTCACAAAGGCTCTCTGACCTTGGGGGGTGGGGGGGTATGTGTGTGGTGTGGAGGTAGTAATCTCAGTGCAAATCCGCTTATCAACCCCAACCCCCCCAGCACTGCCTAAGGGGGCTTAAAGGAGTCACATCTGTCCAGGGAAGGAACAGTAGAAACAGCAGGCCACACTTCCCCCTTTTCAAAGGTCATCCATGCTGCCAAAAGGTCGCCAGAGCAGCAAGCCGGGTCTGATGGAACTAGAGTTAAATCCATGGCTGTGCTCAAACTTAGTATAGTGGGGGCTGTGCTCTAACCCAGCACAGTGAGGCCTGTGCTCTATCCCAGTGCAATGAGAGCTGTGCTCTAACCCAGTGCAGTTAGGGCTGTGCTCCAACCCAGCACAGTGAGTGTTCTGCCCTAACCCAGCACAGTGAGGGCTGTGTTCAAACCCAGCATAATGAGGGCTATGCTCAAACCCAGCACAGTGAGGGCTTTACTCCAACCCAGCACAGTGAGGGCTGTGCTCCAACCCAGCACAGTGAGGGCTGTGCTCTAACCCAGCACAGTGACAGTGCTGGAACAAGAGCTGGTTCAGACCCTCAAAGTCCCATGTTAATCAGTGGCAGGCAAGGCGACAGACCCCCAACTCCCACCCCACCCTTAGAGACACCAACTGACACCCCCTCTCCCAGAGTTAAGCACATCCGGATTACACTTACTGCACACAAATGAATTCATCAGGGATAAAATAAATGACAATAACGGAAGCACCGTGGGCCAAATCCTGTAATAAAATGAATAAAAAAATAAAAATAAAGCGAGATCATACCTCACCATGCATGCCTGCCTATTCCCTCTCTCAACCTGGGAAAGTAAATTAACAGATGCAGATTCAGCACTACAGAGAAGAGGGTGCTGGTAGATTAGGCATGCCACCCTCATGGGCACAAGATGGTTTATGCTTCTCAGATGGTGCCCCTTCAATTAGAAGTGGTTCCACCAGCTCAGCACTCAGTAATTGAAAAAGCCAAAAACTGTAAATCTATGGCTTTGCTATTCAAGTTGGTTTTTTGCTTATTCACCAGCTGATTTGTCTCCCCAGGCTCAGCTGAGTTATGTTTGGCCATTTCTGGTTTGGAATTATTTGGTGATTTCCTGGGGGAAAAAACATCTTCCGACTCCTGAGGCTCACAGGAACCTCTTTAATTCTCCTGCCTCTGGGAAGACCTCCAGTAGGGGTTTTCAAGACACTTTCTCTTGCACAGATAGGATTCCAGTGAGTATAAAACACTGCAGCTTCACAGTGATGCGATTTTTAAAGCTGACTTGGGATGTAAAACAAAATCGCGGTTTTTTTCTATGGAGTTTCTTTATTTACTACAAACTTACATTAGCATGCGTTATCCTGACTCTACGCTTGCCATATTCCTCCTGAAGTGCTTTTGGTCCACATACACACTGTTCATATGCATCCTGTCCTTATTCGGTTGAAATCATTCTGACAGGTGATGTACTGTCATAGCAGAAGTAGAAGTTCACACAGAAAGCCCTTCCCCAGAGAAATCAGTCAACTTTGCACACACCCAGATCCTTGCTACGGCATTGAACAGTCGGTTGCTGCATGTCTAATATTTCACGGCCAATTAAAATGTCAAGCCTCTGACGCACTGGGTTTCAGTGGGCGGAACGCTTGTTCCATCCAGGGGACGAAGTCGCTTAAAAATTCCCCCCGCGACTCCCGCTCGACAGTCCATGAACGCCATTGGCTGCGGAGACAGATCTGATTAACGCTCGCGCTGTACCACTAGCCAGCGTTCTTTGAGCCACACATAACAATTACCGTCGAGGCGGAGTCGGACACGTAGCTGAGACGGGATGTACGGGCGGTCGCTTCTCACTGAAGCTCTGGCCGCCAGAGCACATTAAGCCCAGGCTCTTCTGTTACTGCCCCAGCCCAGGGCGCCGCTGACTCGCACAGATTGATACCCGTATCACACGTTTCGCATCGTACTTATTGATTGGACAAGAGAGCCATTCTTAGTCAATCAGAGGAAAGTCAGAAGCTATGAGGAGTTATTGCCCCCGGCCCCCGCCCACACCCTCCCGTGATTTCCCTGGCATTAAATACATCTTTCCCGGCCTTTAATACATCTCCTGTACCTTTGCAAGGGAATTAAAGCAACCAGGTGGCTACCCCCCCCCTCCCCCTCTGGCACACTCGGTCAAATGGGGAGAAACATTTACATGAGTTATAGGACTCAAGAGATGGTTAGCAATGCTAACTAACGATTTATATGCAGAGCTGTCATTCTTACGGAGAGAAATGTACATAGCTTACATTTATATACTGTAGTTGGGATAGCTACAGAATCAGATTGGTTTGACTACCTTGCGCAAGGGTACTACAGCAATACCCCACTGGAGAATTGAACTTGCAATCCTTAACCACAATACTAGGATATACAATATGCTTTCTTTGGCAAAGCCTCAAATTCTGAGACAGACCACGCAAGCAGGAATTACAAATAATGGCACAGAATAACAGACTGTAAAATGTATGCATGACAAAGTGAAATATTGAACTGGTAATGACTGTTGAAAACCATGGTTGATTAAAAACCGTTACTGATGTCTTGAATAACAATAGATAAAATGGACTTGCCCAAACACAGCACAAGATTACCTGAGGGCTTAAAAATCTATTCATTATGTTACAGGTGCAAGCACTAATCTCACACAAAGATCTGAACACTCATCACTGTGAAATTCACAACTCGCTATGTGGCTACAGGCTTCTCTCATCTTTCATATTAATACTTGTGAGGTTTTGGGGGGAAAGCAATCAAAAATGAAACAGAGAGAAACAGACTCTGTTTCAAGAGATGCGAGTGATCACACAAGGCAGATTGAAAAAGAACAAAAGCAAATAAACGAATCAAGGAAAAGCTTGACCACCGCTGACCCACAAAAGCTTCGGTTTAGCTCACAGATGCTGGCTGCAAATTATCATCTTCTCACCCCCTCTTTCTGCAGCATTATTTTCAGTTATCCCAGTAATTATGAATGGGCATAATTAATTGTTCGGGGTGCTATTACAATGAAGGTGAACAAATCATGTGTGGGGGGTTGTGTGTGTGTGTGTGTGGATGGGGGCTGGGGGGGGGGGGGGGGGGTTTGGGGCGCGGGGATGGTCTTTAATTAATGGCTTCCGGTGACTGAAAGTTCTTTGGTTTTCACCAGCACAATCATCCCAGCTACACACAGCCTGGTTCCCTTCTCGCCCGGCCGGTGGATTTACTGGGCACTAGAATCCTAAATAAAGCTTCTGCTCCATTTGTTGGATGTGTCGGGGTCGCCAAGTAACCAGATTTCTCCATCGCTGAAAGTGACCCCCCCACCCCCGCTTAATGAAGTGCGGAGCCAGAGAGGAAGGGCGCCCTCTCATTTTATTCTTCCTTCACGGATGAAAAAACCAAGGTGCTGCGTTTTCACAAGACGATGGGGTTTTTAAAAAATGTTTTTTTTTTTAGTATTTACTGTGACTTGACAGAAAAATGGAAATCAGAAAAAAAAAACCTTTTTACTGTTTGACTCTCAGTTTGTCTCTCAGAGTCAGGAGCAGACACGCTATAACACGCGCTCTCTCTTACTGAACGCATCCAGCTGTTCTGTTGTGAGAAGACTGGCAATACACAGGCGATACAACTGTACTTTATTTATTGCATCAATTGTATGGATAATCCAATTGTGAGGGTAACCATATAAATAATTTGACAGTTGGTTGACTGACAGCTGGATTGGACTACAAAACGATTCCTTACAACGTCCCCCCCCCCTTCCCCCACACCCCTATTTTCTATGGAAGGTTTTCATTAATGTGGACAAGCAGGAGGAATGCGAGCAATGTAAAAGTACAGAGCTTGTTGAGGGGGTGGGGGGGGGGGTTGGCGGCAGGTGGCCTGACAGAAGTTGAGATTGGGTAGGAGACCTCACGAATTAAGTCTGCATTTGCTACACCCACAGTTCCTTCCTGCAGAGAACGATCACTGATGAATATAGAGGCAATTTTTCCATCTGCCCACTAACTTATGTATTTTTTCCAATTCACACATCGGATCAAAATACTAATCGGATTTCCGAAAAGTGGCCAGAGGGCATTTATACGGGGAAAAAAAATGTAAGAAAGAGCTCTGATTTGATTTCAGGTGTAAATTAAGCTGCTTCCTCCAGACCGGACCCTGCAGGAGCAGACTTGCGCTTCATAGTCTCATTTTATGATGGTCTTGAGGCTGCGGAGAACGTGCTACGTTTGCACTGGCCCCACAAACACGCGCCTGTCATATTACACGTGTAAACACTTTCAACGCGGCACAATAAATACAAGTAATTACAAACACATCAAGTCAGTGCGCACCTTTTTTAATACCCTCCAGCTAATGGCAGTCTGGAGCATTCCTGACGCGGCTCTTTCTGAAAAGCGGGGAAGACAAGACGAGGCTTCTCTTGTTTGCTCTCTGTTAATTAACGACGGCTTTTGTCAACGTTCAAAAAAAAAAAAAAAATCACAGCGCAGAGAACCCGGCCTCAAGAAACACGGGAAACTTAAATATTTCATAGCTCCTGTCTGAGAGAGTCGGTGTTAGCGAGCGAGAACGCCAGGATGCTTCCTTCGGATCCTGTGAATGACTTTGTCTCCGTAAGTTTTATGCTCATAATGGCTGAGGCAAGTCCCACTGGGTGAGAACACTTAGGCTGACGAGCAGTCATCACCCCTGTCAATCCCGTTCTGCGTAACGGCGTTACCGGCCAACATCTGCATCCCGAGAAAGAAAGAAAAACGGATGACAGGAAAAAGGAACCGCACAAATGCACACCCACTTTCAAGATTCAACAGTAACCGATCCCAGTTGCAATCCAGTGACCTCACAGGTTTCTGCTGAAGGCTGTCAGTCTTTGAAATAGTTAAAATGTGAGAAGTGTTTCGCAAAACAAACCCCCAAACTTTTCTCAATGAATTAAGTGTGCTGCGCCTGCGGTGGGCTTGGCACATCCAACATAGCCTCACTGGTCCAGCTCATGACCTCAGGTAAACCAACAGTCAGTGTCACTGGAGCTCCTATTGGAGGCAGTGATTTAAGCCAAGCTGACGTGTGAGAGAGCACATGCTCAAGCTTGTTAGAACCAATCAGATTGCAGGAAAGTAGTCTCACAAACTGTCGTTTCCGTTCTCATAAGATATAAAAAGAGAGCAACTGAGGTCGACTACATCCAACCAAATGTATTTACCATATTTCAGCTGTTTACCAGAATTATTCTGACAAACCAAACCAAAAGGTTTGGTTTGTCAAGCTAAACATTTTGCATACTGTCTTAGTTATTCAAGGTAACATTTAGCTTACCTTTCATACCCAAAAGCAGCCTAAATGCTAATTCCATGGTAAGTGAGAATTATGATTCTTTAGAAAACACGCACTCAACATTCACTGAAATATAACAGTAAATATTAAGAATTTTTCTGCTAGGGAATAACCCTATATGCCCTACTCACTCACTCTGAGTTGTTTTTCCAACCTAGTGCATAATTCAGCGATACAGAGATAAGCTCTTAAAGAGAATCTTTTTCCCCCAAAGTTTTTAAACTAAACTTGTTAATATCCTGGGCAGACACAGTATGTATATACAGGTTTAAATTAACCATTTGTTATTCACCAAATGAATTACCTGGAGTGAAACGACATGCCGCAGGTGAACCTAATCAGCTGCGTCCAAACCGAATTCCGAGGAGCGGATAGAGCAGTTGGGTGTGCAAATTGTTTGCCTGTGGATGCCTGGCACCTGACACAATGTTTGCGGAGCCAGGAGGGCCGGTGGCAGGTGCTTTGTTCAGATTCAGCAAGCAGGGCTGGCTCAGAGCTAAAGGGGGGGGGAGACGGGAGAGGGGGGTGGGGGAAGGGGGGTCTTTGTGTGGGCTGCGGGGACGAGATCGAGACTCGGTGTGCAGCGGGCTGACGCGTCAAACTGCCAGGCGGGCAGAGGCTGTGCCCGCACGGGCTGTGCCTGATCACACTCGCGTGGCATCTCGCATCGGCACGCGAGGAGAAAACCTGACACCGCACAGACGCCTCCCTGCTCCGGTATCCACACCAGGGATGAGGTCTCTGACTCTTTGGCCTCAAAATCAATATTTGCTCTACAACTGACAAATAAATTCAAGTGCCATTTTTTTTTTTGCTCCAAGTTTGGAGATTTCTAAATTCACCAAAACCATGATTGTTGAAGAAAACATTGAACCCTTGTCGCTTTTAATTGCAAGTTGTGGGTTAAGGGCAAATGATGACTGAATTCAGGCAGTTGACTATGTGTTTGTAAATTTGCCACGGTTTAAATCTCCTCAGAGCGCTCAGCTGTTGACCACCTGATTAATCATGTAAGGTGTACTGGCGAAAATACAGTGATGGTGCTCTTTAGGTAGCATGGCTGAATGCTCCAGAGATTACAAAAAGCCCTCCCCATCAGCCCTGGGTCTAAATACTTTAACCCTATAGACACCAGCAAATGTAAGTACTTTTTGTTGAACATTTTACAGATATCTTCAGGAGTGATACTTCAAATTTTCTGGGGGTTAAGTATTTTAAACGCATATTTAACTGAAGTCTGCTCTCAATGAGCTTCAAGGGGTACTTCAGTAATCGAATCAAAAATATCCCCCGCTGTTTCCAACCAAACAGTCAGGTTGGTATGCACTTTGAAAAGCAAGAATCCGTTCTCCATCTCCCCCATAATACGCGACAGCATCTGACTCTAATGTATTCCATCTGTCAAATGCAATGGACAAAGCAATATGTAACTCCCTGCAAACAACTGTCTTTACTGAAATACTGATATTCTTAAAAACTTTAGCAGAGCGCACTGCACTACATCAAATCTATATCTTGTACAGAAACCTGCAGTGCCCTTTCTGACTGTTAGAACTCAGTAACCCCGTCTCTACTGAGGTAATTTCAATTTAAAATAGAACACTACTCAATGCGACCCTAACCAGTTTGGCAATATAGTATTAAATATAGTTTATAAATCTCTTTTTGGAGTCTATGTTTATACATTTGAATGGTACCAAATGTACTGTCAACAAATAGTACAACACACTTTTCAAAGATAATTTGCTACACTGCACAGGTGTGAGCATTTTAATGTCTACCTGAGAAGCTATGTCACCCCTTAATAGCACGACAACATATTTATCCAAGGACCTTGAATCTTTAGTTCAGGTTCTTACTGTAATTGCATTTCTCAGTGTGCTGTTCTGTCAGCCTACAATTAAATGGGAGTTAAATAGCTTGAAGTAGGTGACAAACTTAACAGCAAAAACTTCCTCTGCAAGCACAGCATTACAACTTAAAAGCACAACTTATAAAAACACTTCAAAAATTAGAACAGTGTTTTACAATTTCACACAGTTCCACTAATCAGATCTTACAGTACATCTTGAATAGTGCACATCATCATATCCTATAGCAGAATGATCAGAAACACAACAGCCATTACAGACACTGATGACTGGTGAAGCTGCAGAGTCCTCCCCCACAGATCTCAAAGCTCCCTGTATTTCCATTGCATTTGTATCTGATCATGTCTAAGCTCTGAATTTCAACACAGCATTTGTACTCTGACGTGCAGGGCCTTGAATCAAGCCATATTATATCAGTAAAGCTGTGTCGCAGTGTTGTATTTCTCACCATCAGTGTTAATCATGTTATTGCTGTCATGTCGTGTTAATCATGTCCTGTTGACTCAGGTCTGGCACTCATTCATCCACACATACAAGCATATGTACATAAACGCACGCACGCACACGCATACACACACACAAACAAACATACACACACACACACACACACACACACACACACGCACACACACACACTCACACACACATACACACACACACACGCACACACACACACACACACAAACACACACACCCCCACACACACACACACAAACACACACATACGCACACCCACCCACACGCATGCACACAGGCATACACACATGCACGCGCACACACAAACACACATGTGCACACACACATATCAAAAAGCCTGATGAGACATGGGACCATGGCTTCTGGAGATATTCCCAGAGGAGGGAAGGAGAGAAAACTCCGGAGTAATGAGATGAGGCTGCCGTGAACCAAGTCAAGCGCATCGTTCCAGCCCCGGTCGCTCCAGAGGAGAGAGGAGAAGTGTCAGGAAGAGTGAAGGCGTGACGCAGACAGAGGGGCCAGGAAGCGCTTGCCCCGCCCGGATGCAGCAGCCTCCGGATGCCCAATAGAGACGGGTTACTCCCGTGAGCTCACGCTTCAAAGTTACGCTCCTATTAATAACAGCTTCCTGCTAATCGCAGGGAAAGCCAGCACTTAATTCCCACTGAGGCTCGCTCTGAGAGAGAGAGAAAAAAAAATTCAGTTAGTCAGCAAACCCGGGTCACGCACTTCCGACGATCTGACGCTGACAAGCTGCGTGGGCCACCCCCACACCCCCCCGTCGTTAGGCACCTATAGAAATCATTTGTCACACCCCAGACAGCCCCAATGGCCGTGTGGGAAGAGAAATCAGGGTGCGCAGAAATCCACCGCCGTTCCATCCTCCCACATTGCCTGGCCTACCGTCGCTGGCTTGTACGCTTTGCGGAAAACATAATATGTTAAAGCACTTTTTTAAGAAACGCCGGTCGTGGTGTTATACCAGAGACGGTGCTCAATATAATCTTGATCAATGCAAGGCCATAACTGCCAGACTTCACCCTTCCATCGAGTATTAATTAAGGCCTTTAAGTAGTATGTGAATTCTCAGGCTTTATATAATGAGTCGCTTGAGAAAAGAAAGTGCCCATCAGTTAAGAGAAGATCTGACTAAATGGCCCATACAGACACCCCATATAGGCCGGGAGACACAATGATCATCAATCAAAAAAAGTATTTCAAGGTCCCTACAGTATTAGTTAAAGGCAAAAAATAATAAAGCAAAAACAAAAAACATGCAACTGCTGCACAATGCCGTGTCTGGCCATCTCAACAGGAACGGCAGGTTCCAATCGTAACGTCCCTGCGCTTGCTGTTATGCAGTGTCGCCACAAAATGCTGGAGGGACTGAAGACCGGCGATCAGCTGACCTCCCGGATCAAATCTAACGTGGAGGATCAGCTGTGCAGTGGGATATTTAAAAAGCCTCAGGTTTTCTGTCCAGGAGATGAGAGAGAGAGAGAGAGAGACAGCAGGGAGGAGAGGCAGGCATTTTTTACGGCCAAAGCAAGATCTCCATTTTGATTTATAATTTTGTAAATGGTCTTTTCATTTGGTTTTGTTTTCCTTGCAGGGGGGTATCAGTGAAGCTTAAAATCAACGTAAAAGCTTACACATGCGGAAGATCATGATCACCTACAGTACTGTAAGTAGGTAAGCTCTCTTTTCCAGAAGATCTGATGTAGGCAATAATGTAGCATACAGGATAGTCTCCTATGCCTTCTCTGTCCTCAGTTCTGTTGTTGTGTATGCTGGCAAGTTGGACTTGTGTTACATTTTTGTATTTAATATTATATTAAAAATATCTTTTTATAACACTGATTTGTATGTGGCATGTATATTTGTCATTTGTTAACTACATGGTTATTGTAGCCCATGGGGGTTGTTGAGTGTAACATACTGTATTAGCAAAGGAATACCGACCAGTTACTCAGCTCTACTCTCAACACTGAACGTCCTGTCTCCCTACCGTTAAAGCTGAAAAATTTCAAATTTGACGCTAAATATTAGGAAAAGCATTGGGTGTAACAACTGTAATTCTGGGAGTCCTGCCTTTTCCTTGCCTCTTATGTGAGGTGGCAGGAATTTGATGGAGGACCTTTTTAGGCTGTGCACCCAACCCAGATCCTTTTGTGTGCACATTCGATCCATCTGCGACGTGTTCACCCATAAAAAAAGTTTTTTTTTAATATATCTCAGCCGGATTTGTGTGGCACTGCCAGCTGTGATAAATGCAAGGACAATGCCAAGAAGAACAAAAAGGAACAAAAAAAAAAAATAAATGTCATATTCGTTCTACTGCAGCAGGCGCCAAACCATTCGTAACCCTATCCCCCTACGGCGCTTAAGAGCAGTGCACGCTGGGAAAGAAACGGCGGAGAAAAGAGAGGCCGCGGACACGCGGTGGGAGGCTGAGAAACGGCGGCGTGGCGGGGGAAGCTCTCCTCGGGCCCCGGCGGGATCGGGCCCTTCTCAAACGGAAAGGGGCCGACAGCACGCCGCGCGAGGAGTCGAAGAAAATCTCGTAATTAAACTTTGAGAGACGGAGCTGACCTTTTCCTGGGAGCGACGCCGATCCCCCGCGGCGGGCGGGCTCCTCGGCGCGGTCGCGCCGCCTCTGACCTATAGCGGAGGAGGAAGGCGACGGAGCGGACGGCGACTCCGCCGCTCTCCACCGCGCGGGTTTTGGGAACGCCGCACTCTGCGTTTCTGAGGGCCGGCCGGGGGAATAGCCTGACGCCCGAAGCCTCCACGCTGACAGAGGCATTTCAGCCAGGAGCTGTACCGCTTTTTTTTACATTATCTACGGCCGCGAGTCCCCAGCCTTGGTACTGGATGGCCCCGGGGTTTGTTGTTTTTTGTTTCCACCTTAAAATAAGCAACAAAAAAAAGAGAAAAAAGAAAAAAGGACGCAACAACAAACTGTTCAAGTGAAGAGAGAGAGAGAGAGAAAAAAGCCAGGACAAATTCCTTCCACAGCCCCTCCATCAAAGGACACCTCTGCAGTAGCGCTAAAGCTGGTGGCGGTGACACCTGCTACACTCTGCTGCGATGCACATCACAGACCCCAGTGTGGAGGGCCACAGGGGCCACCGCTGACCTGGGGCAGCAGAGCCCACGGGAGAGAGATCACTGAGCCCTGTCCCCTGGCCCAGACACCAGCCATCTCACCACAACGCCCCCCCTGCTACCCCAATCAGACCCGAGCTTAACGTGCTCTCGCAATGAACTCTTAAGATACTGGGACAATTCGAAAGCACTGCTTCAAGACAATGATCAACTAGACATGTTCCGTAAGAAAATGTTGTACAGTACAAAAGAAGAATAGGTGAGAATAGATGCGAGCATTTGTATTCAGGGATTTGTCTGGCATTACTAGTGGTTCAAGTAATTCAAGTGATCACAAGGGAGAGCTGAAAAGCGTCAAGTAATGCAAACAAATAGTGAATGGTTTCATTACTGAATAGCACTAACAATTCTGAACACGAGCCAAGGTTAAATCTTAAGTCTGATGTTTCCCAGCAATGGAAAACTTTCACTGTTCTTAACATTCTTTTAAATTAAATAAACAGATTTTTAAAAATTATACGAAGATGCTTCAAGAGGCTCTGCTTGGCTGGTTCTCAAATATTAAATGGGGGTTTGTTTCATTTTTTGAATGCTCGGATTACAGTAATGAAGTTAAACTGTAAAAGGAAGACGGCATGGATCAACACTGACTCGTCTGACTGTCAGACTATTCAATGCAAATTCCATAAGCCTGCCTTCTAATCTCCCAGGCATTTATCTGTTTATATGAAATCACATCAGTGAGTGGCTAGCGCTTCCCACACACTGATACAAATTGAAAAATAAATCAAACCGCTCTTAACTTTCTCTCTCACAAACACGAAAACATTCTATCGAGATGCTCGCAGTGTGAGGTCATCACAGTCGGATCTTAGTCTTGCCTTCTTTTAATCCTTATATTTTAGACAGGAAGGATGAAAATATTATATAGAAGATGCTAATACTGTAGATACTGGAAAAAATGGGTGAAAAATCTAAACTTGTATTATCTTCATTTTCACCAGAGGGACAAACAATACACTAACAAACCAAAATAAAATAATGTGCAGGGTTCAGTGGACTCAGGTGAAAATGGGAAGTGTTTGATTTCATAAGTACAGGCTCTTTTCTGTGAAGGAGGGAAAAGACACACTCTTCTTATTGACTCCTTTAGAGAAACGACAAAATCTTTAGTTCAACATCTGAAGGTGCCAAGTCATATAAATGTTTGCCATATAGGCTGAATCCAGATGACTGGTTCTATAAGAGTAAACAAATCTTCATTTTAATGAATCGATCATTTCATTTTTTGGCCTTGCATGAAATGCTGTAATTCGCTTACATTATAATAAAGGACGAAACAACCCTCTGTATATGCATTAATAATATCAAAATGTCTTTCAATGTCAGCACTGTGTACATTTTTCTTTTTTCTTGTGAGCATGTTGTGTGCCTGAAATGAGATTTCATAATTCCCTGTGAGCATGTTGTGAGCCTGAAATGAGATTTCCAAATTCCCCTGTGAGCATACTGAGAGCCTGAAATGAGATTTCCTAATTCCTTGTGAGCATGTTGTGAACCTGAAATGAGATTTTCTAATTCCCTTGTGAGCATACTGAGAGCCTGAAATGAGATTTCCCAATTCCTTGTGAGTATGTTGTGAGCCTGAAATGAGATTTCCTAATTCCTTGTGAGCATGTTGTGAGCCTGAAATGAGATTTTCTAATTCCCTTGTGAGCACACTGAGAGCCTGAAATGAGATTTCCTAATTCCTTGTGGGCATGTTGTGAACCTGAAATGAGATTTCCTAATTCCCTGTGAGCACACTGAGAGCCTGTGGAGTGACATGAGAGAGAGAATCTCTGAATTAGCTCCATAAGGGGTGGGGAAGGGGTGTGATGGTTAATCACGATCAAAAAAAAAAACAACAACATCAAACAAGTCAAGAACCGCCATTTCCATCACATTAAAGAAGCGCTGTTGCTGCCCAAGCAATTCACCTCCTCCCCTCCCCTCCCCGGTTTGTCTAATACGTCTGCCAAGAGCAGCGAGATGGCAACGCATGGGCGACGCGGTGCCAGGAAAGCAATGAAGTGTCATTACAAGCCGTCTGTCAGCAGCCACCTTTAGCCCTTACATCGGGGGGGCCGAAGCAAGTCCGCCACAGACGCACTCCGGATCAATGGGGGAGATAAACAATCATTCAGGTGAATTCAAAAATGCGACCGAGCGCATCGACGTCCGCATCTGCATGGGCTCTGCAGAGTCAGCGCACGTTGCGCCTGTGACGGATATGATAAGCAATAGCCGCGCATATTTTTAAGGGGGCGCATTATTTTGTTTACGCACGCATGCAAAATACCGCTTGCTCATGCAATATTTCATAAGCGGCGCACGGAAAATGTTTGGCCTCTGTTGACCCCATTTAAAAATAATCTGTCCCCCAGGAAGAAGCAGTTAAAGAATCAGTTTGAAGAGCACTGCTCCACAGAACCACGGGCCTGGCAATTCCTTTTAGCTGTCTTTACTCCCCATTAGTCCATGACCACCGAAGATGGTCCGGCCCGAGAGTGGAATGAAGGCGTGGACCCCATTCTGTCACGCTCCTGTCCTCCTGTGTAAGTCTCATACCTCTCTGCTATAAGCCTGGCAAAAGCCGTTAAATTAAGGAAAATCCCTTTCAAAATCAATCTCAGAGGTGGGGAGAACTGTTATTTCGAAAAGCAACTTACTAGCCTGCGAGGTAAAGATTTTTCTGTAAAACTGGAATTTGCAATTGCAGTGGAGAATCTAACGGGACCCGTTACGATAGGAGATGGCCTGCTGAAAGCTATTTGTCTATCGTGTCACAGCCTTCTTCTGAATTTTATTTTTCTTAGCGCACACACAGTCAAAAAGAAAAACAAAAATGCTGCAGTGATGTTAGTTTGCCAAGGAATAAAGATGCGTGGGTAACATCAACTATAAGTGGTTGAGTGGGTTGAACAGCAACGTGGGGGGGCGGGGGGGGTGTCATACGTCACAGTTTTGAGAACTGCCCTACGAGAACCTGACCAATGTCTACTGCTGCTTCTCTGACATGACAATCGCTGTGGCCTAAAGCACGGTTCACAGACTTTTAATAAAGTGAGAATCTCCAGAAATCTCTTTGAAGCTAACTGTCTGGATTTCCAGGACCACGACCCCTGTGACCAAGCCTCGTGTCCGCCCTCCCGCCTTTCCGGAAAGTGTCATTGTTTATGCCAAGAGAGCTCAGCAATGCCGGCCACCAAGGGACACCGAGCGTCCTCTGTTTCTTACTCTGGTGTGAAACAATTAGCCGCCTGGCTGCAATGACAATCATTAGCCCTAATTAGTACAAGTTCCCAGCCATGGCGTCTCCCCCTGGTACTCAGCGTGACAACGAGTGAACCAGAAAACTCAAGGACTGGTCTTTGCTGGAGACAGGACTGCCCACCTGCCTGCAGAAAGCTTACGAGCCCACGCAGTTCAGAGAACAGCCCTAATTGGTGGGAAGGATAAGCATGCCTGGATATCGCAGTGCTCTTTTATAGATACATCCAAAGAGCCTACGGCTGTGGGAGAAGCTAAGAAGGAACAAACAGAAAAGGCCACTTGGAGTCACAGTAGTGTATCCATTACAGACAGAAAGATCTAGCTTTCCCACTAATAATGACACCATCCCTTCAAAGAAAAAACATCAATGGGAGTTTATTTAAACTGTGCTTTTAACTAGCATGGGCCTACTCTTGCTGGATGGCTTATGCTGGATCGCAGAAATGCACTTTAAATACAAAACTTTGCAATTCGTCCTTTAATTTTTATTGGGACGTATTTGGACCAATCATCTTGAGAAACATTCTCAGGAGTTTGTTAGAGGTCAAAAAGGAAAACAGCAGTTATCACATTAAAGGACATTTTAAATCAAAGGCAATTTCTTGGGGGATGCTTTCAAAAGGTTGACTGGTTTTAAATGCAGCAATCACCGATGGACAGATTAATCTCTATGTCCTTTCCTCTCACTCTGAGGAAATTGAACATGCTTTCTTAATCGGTAGATTGAACCAGGAGACAATCAAAAATAAGTTTGATATTCCCCTTGAAGGGGGAAGGGCGTTGATGTGTTTGGGAGATTACGTAGCGATGCAAGACCGATACCGCAACATTAAATTATAAACAAAACTAAGAGTGCAGCTATACCATTAACAACACCAATAATGTCATTTTTGCCAGAGGAGCAGTTCCATCCCAGGTGCTGAATTTTTATGTAGAGAAGGAACAGTTCCAAGTAATTACCACAAATAACGATCTTATGGAGTATACGGTTGAATGGGTGCCACAGTGGAATAGTTTCACCCACACAGCAGCAGTGATTTCCAGTCACCTCTCACCGTTTGCCTCAGGCTCTGCCAGTGTCAATCCGATGTGTCTTTCCCGGCCGAGAGCAGGGTTAGGCAAACCATACTTGGCAAGGCTGGGATAGTTCCATTTCAATTCAGCCAGTTCTGGAAATGAATTGAACTTCCATTCATTGACTGAAAAAAATGTCATAGAACCCTATAGGCATTTTAGTCATTTTAAATGAAATTAATTTCTGAATTTAAAAAAAACAATAACAAAAGATTTAACGAAATATTTCTGACTGAATTGAAATTGAATCCCCAGCGCTGACAATTAACTTACAAATATAAAATTGCTGAACCATGACATTGCTGGATGAATGATCACTTTTGTTGTATAATCCTCCTGTAGATATTTTAATCTAAAGCCATTTTAATATATGCACTCAAGCGTTAATCATGCATTAATCATGCGCACAACAATTTCCCTGGGCATCGCCATTGACCCTACCGCTATGAGTGTGATGTGTCAGCAGGAAAATGTTTGAACATCAGGGTCAAGCCCCAACCTCCCCCCCCCCCCACAGGCTCCCCCATGGCCCTCCCATTTGTTCACAGATGAATGGTGCAGCGAAATGAAATCTAGGAGGGTCAGTGTTGCTCGCACACGCCGGTGGCTCCTGCTGGTTTGAGTGGTCTGCTCCCTGTCCACTGCCTTCTCTTCACATGCAATTTCACATGAGTCCCGTAATGTTTCCTCACATAAAGGCCAACATGAGTCTGAGGAACATGAATACATTATTTTCAAGGACATGAAACATAGATTGTTCAATGTGTTTGAGTCTTCAGTGGAGTGTTTTAAACTTTTTTTTCACCATTTTTATTGCTGTGATCATAGTCGTTTCTGGAAACTCACCTAACAATCTGGGAACGCGTGGGCAAGTGCAGACATTCCTCTGAAGTACTTGGGATGGTTTCTTTTCCCTCTGCAGTGCATCAGTTTAGATCCATGTGCAGCTTGTGCAGGCAGACCTTTGGTACCAGATAAGCCAGGGAGACACTGGCATGTGATGAGACAGAAATCTAGGTTACTGAAATCACACACTTCCTTGTCGTTATAATGGCTAATTAGCCATTGCTAATGTACATGCTGAAATAGTCATGCTCTGATACAAAAACTGTTCCTTAATTGGAACAAGTTCACTTTACATCGTTAAAAGTTACAGTCACACTGCCTACTCCCCGCTCCCTACACAAGGCCATATGTTTCTCAGATCCTTCCTGTCTAAATTGGTTTTGAATAGCTTTTGCCTCAGTTTTAACTATGCCGCTCACATTTTGGTCATCTTAAGTACGGCAAATGGGGTTCAAGGTATTTCTGAAGTGTTTTTCAGCACCGAAGCTGATACACCAAGGGCCAAACGTGAAGGGCAACACACAGCTGGCTGCCCACTCAGAAAAGTGGTCAGTGAGCTCAGAGGGCTTCTCTCTAAATGGCACCACACAAACAACTCTTTGCCTAGTGTGCGCACACCTGTTGTTTGCACAAGTACAGAGCATGCCTCTCCACCTATGCGATTCATTTACTAGCATCCACATAGCTGTAACCTCTCAATCCGGGCACGCTTTAATTTTACCCCCCCTCCACCACGTGTGCAGAGAGGGCCAGCAGCCAGTTAGGCTTAAACAGGGCACTAGTGTAAATCGAAGGTAGCTTCATTCCCCGTGTCGGTCCAAAACAGAAGAAGTCTGAAAGTCACGACAGCACAAAGCCTGGGGGAGGGACAGGCCATCAGCTTGTGTCGGAGAGTCTGTATTTATAAGGGAATAAAATTTTTGTGCATCCATCCATCATTTCAATGTAGTCCAGGTGTAGTACCCCTCAGGGAATTCAATGACCTTTTACTGAATGAGAGAAGACGAAAAAAAAAGGAGCTCATTATCTGTGCAAGATGACCCATAACTGCCTATTTGTGTAATTCAGTCTCCATGATTCACTGTTTATTATGTTACATTACTTTATTATGTTACTGCACGCTGTTTTATTCATTTTCATTTCAAGAAAGACACCCACGGATTCATGCCCACCTGGGAGCTGTCAGAGATCACAGGTGTGATGTTGCCTGCCAGTTTAAAGCGCTATGAGAGAAACAGTGCGAAAGTGTCCTTCCTGAATTATGAAGTCAGTGCGCATTTCAATATCTGAAAAAAAAAAAACCTTTCCCGATTTTGAACATTTCCTCTCAGACTCTGTGCATATTTATCACATCACTATTTGCCTGCTCTCCCTTCCTCTGTATCTGCATGGTGAGCCACTGTGTGATGTGGTGAACAGACAAAATAAAGTCAAGAAATATACAGCTTACAGCCTTTGATTAAGTCCTGCAACTGAAAAGCAACAAAACTCAAAATTCTTAAAACAAGAAATGTGAAAACAGTAAACATAAATCTACAGGCCAAAGCAGGTCAAACAGTCCACAATAAAAAAACCAAAAAAAAAAAAACAGGAACAACCACAGTACCAGGAAAGGAGGTGAAGGTCTCCCTTTTTTTGGCCTGGGAGCAAGACCATCACAAGGCTCAGTGATTAGGTAATGGGCAGCAGCTGTGATGACTGCGGCTAGCCACAGCTGCTAGCCTGCCTGTGAGTGGGGCCGGCGCTGTCTGTGGTACTGCAACTCTCCCGGGGGACTGAAATTCCTGGAGTGATGAAATTCCAGTGCACCATCACCCTTCCTGGCATCACAATATCTGCACTTCGGTCATTTCCTTTTTCCTTCTTTGTAAACAAATCTATAAGTGTGTTGCTCTTTTTGAGTTAGCCATCACTCTGCCCCCAGTATATATCTCTACCCAGCTAACACAGACTACGTCAAGAACACCAGGCAACATTCTCCATAGATTATAACTGAAATTATGAGGAAAACATCCTCTCGAAATGGTCTTATTCGTTGTTCCAGGCAAATTCCATCAAAATCACAGAAAAAATGACATGTTGCATAGAAACTGGTGAAGTCCACATATAATTATGCTTTCGTTGCAACAAAAAAAAAAACAAACAAAAAAAAAAAACATCAGGATGTGTCTCAGGAAGTATCAAAAAAGTATTGGAATTACTTTTAATTTTTTCTTTTCTTAATACAGATAACCCGAATATCATTCTGAGACCATTCCTGCAATGTTCCTTTGCGACTTAAAATTAACATTCAAGGGGCATCCAGGAAACTGGATAAAACGGGGACATGTTGGGAATGTCTACCATAACTTTGCAGGAATCATTAACTTGTTACAATCTCCAACGAGAGCTTTAGAGCCAGCCTGTTGGATTTTATTGAGTATGCAACCTCACCCCATTGACTCAAAACCATGTTATGGGCCGGCTGGCTCAGAATCTACAGTGTTGTGCATAGAGTGCTTTTGTGGGCATTCAGGAAAACAGACAAATGTACAAAACTGAAACCATTAATCTTGATGTGATGGCAATGTTTCAGAAACCAAAACATTCTTAACTGTATATTTTTTATTTTTCTGTACTGTGGGCCAGATTTACTAAGGAAATGATCGTAGCAGAAAACATTCACTATATCGCGGATCTGTCGCGTGCTGCAGACAGTGACACATTAACAACCAATTTACCACGGCTTGTTCTGTTTACGCAGTCAAATAAATTCAACCCTCTCATTCGCAATTCTGTGGTAGAAGACACCCATAAAATTGTCGGAAACAACATGAGATGCTTACACGTCCAGATTACAAGGCGCTAGGGAATGGGTATGGAGCAACCAGGCACAAGCAGTGAGGGAACCACAAGAAAAAGAAAACAGGATCGGGAAAAAAAAAATCAATGGTCAGCAAGGTACAGCTTCACACTGGTATATAATAGCATAGCAGTACAACACCAATAGAAAGGATTTAAATCTGGAGTGACAAAAAAAATTTATACTAAATTAATTAATTAGGTATAGAGGATGTAAAGAAAGGCGGGCACGTAATTAGGCATCGTTCAAAAAGAAAAATGTTACGAGGGCAAAAGACACATCTGGTGATCCAACTTAGGAAAGAACATTAACTCTGATAGAACAACAGGTGTAAAATTCCTTCACAATGAGCTAGCTGCGGGGGTGGAAGCATTAGACACAGATTAATTTGTGATGGGAGAAGGCCACAGAGTATCTGAAGGTAAAGCTGCATTCAAAATGAATTACATACCCATACTGAATGGACATGCAGCCCACAAGGCAAACTGATTTGACTGCCGAGGATGTGTGTACTGACCGACACCCTTCTCCGGCATCCTGTGTATGAGCGACAGGCTATATCAGGGCAAAATACCTCCTGCTTTCAGAAGTTCTAAAAATTCTCACCACAAATGGGGAGGCGCAATTAATGCGTGCTTTAGCAAATCAGACGGAATACTCAATTATCCAAATTTACATAATCTCCACCCTCTATTTTAGAATGTATACTCCAGGTATACACATACATAAAAAATGTAACTATGCATGAAAGGAAAACTGCTGAGTGACATAATCCCTGCAAAAGACATTCTAAGACCGATTTTGACTGTTTAGTAAATCCGACATAGATATTCACGACAGATATGTAACAACTGCTATTGCATTGGAAAAGCAGTTGCAATCCTTTAGTAAATCTGGTCCGGTGTCTCTCCGTTGATCTAAATCTGCCATCTGAGCCTACACCCCCCCCAACCCCTCTGGGATCAGTAGTTTTTTAAGCAGGATATAAGGAACACAATTCCTCTAGCCTGTCAGGATGCCCCAATATCTCCAGTATCTCCACTTCCTCTCTGGTGAGATGCTACTACATGGTGGGCTTTATAGTGTGTATGTGCTTTTGGAGTGAGCAAATGTGCAAAGTGTGAATATGTGCTCAGCCTGCTACTAGTTAATGAACATCACAACCGCAAAAAGATATACAGTACACTCTCCATTATGTGTGTAACAGCTGTGAGGATTCATGTATCAAGATACATCCAGACACTCATTAAAGAACCTGAAAGTCTTTCCTGTTGCTGTTTCAACTCAGGTGAGTGCCAATTAAGAAACTTCTATAACATCACGTGATTTAACTACAGAGCTTCGAAGATGTGGAACACTAGCCAAGAGTAAATCCATTATTCCTTTATTGTACCTTTATTGTATTTCAAAATTGCTCATCTAATTGCGACGAGCGGAAAAATTACTTTATAAAAATAGATAACGCATTAGTGACAGTTTAGAATGTCGGCAGCAGTGAAAATAAATTTAAGATCGGAGTTAAATTTTCTCATTGGTTAGGGAAGTGATGAAGCGATACCTTACTACATAATTATCAAACTATAGAGCAAGGGGAATGTAGTGATGATAATCACAACTCTTGATTTAGAATGGGGGTCTCAAACTCCAGTCCAGCCCTGCTTATTCGTGTGTTAGAGTCTTAATACTTAATTTAAAGCATTTATTGGCTTGGAGTCTACCAACTTTTTCTCAAGATCTAAGGAAATCACAAAAAGCTGCAGAAGCTGTTTTAGAAGATTATGTTCTTATCCGTCCATTTACACTACATACGTCCACACCACGGAAGTGTGCATTTCTAATGTAAAACTCAATGTTGTGTTTGACATTCTTCTTGACTGCTTCAGCATGCTCCATAGACATTAATGGGCCCCTGATGTATTAGTGGACACAAACAGGAATGACCTCTTACAGTTCTTGTTAACAACTCTCAAGACATATGATGAATTCACAGAGACGTGCCAGCACACTGAAGTCATTCACAAACACAGCACAGACCACGGTTGTTTAGAATTAATTAAGAGGTGCGTCATCCATTTTAAATTCCCTATGTGTTACACTATGTGTTAATTTCTTGATTAGCATGAGGGATTGAGCTCTTCAAAGATCATAAAACAGCTGGCTGCTTTGCAGTTTGGTTTCGTGAGGGGAATCTTCATGGCAGATATGGAGGACTGGTGCAGGATTTGGCTACTGTTTTATCTTGTACTAGACCATCCAGATAAGGTTGACCAGCAGGCGTTGTGATAAGGCTTTTTTCCTCAACGAACAGGTAAGCTTCCTTTGCGTTTTTTTTTCACCATTACTCACTTAGCACCACCAGGAACACAACCCATATTTGGACAGAATGGTGAAAAAGAATGTGTTAGCATTCCCCTGGGCAGATACTGCAGTGTGGAGGGTGATGCGCTACATTGCTAAAGTGTGAGTCTATCCAGCTGCTCAAAGCCCGTAGCCGAACCCTAACCCCTTTTCCCGATCTTCAATTTTTCCAGCATTCCTTAATCCACGTGCACAGGAAAGACCGCAGAATCTGTGACCGGAATCAGACATTTCTCTTGC
The DNA here is from genome assembly GCF_013347855.1 of Anguilla anguilla. Taxonomy (NCBI): domain Eukaryota; kingdom Metazoa; phylum Chordata; class Actinopteri; order Anguilliformes; family Anguillidae; genus Anguilla; species Anguilla anguilla. The sequence continues at coordinate 12,929,234 of NC_049203.1, forward strand.
CAAGCCAAGCAATGCCGGTTAATTTTCCTAGAATGACATCCTCTTTCGGATTACTATTAATCCCGCACAGCCCCCTCAGTTCTGAGCTGTCTGGACCCAGCTAAAAACTCTGTGTGATACACACAAATCTGAACAGTAGGACAATCCCAGGGTGAAGCTAATTAGCTTCCAGCAAGCAGTTCCATTCAAACACAGAGTCTGTGGATTAGCTGGAGTTCGGACTAACATATAGCATGCATCACCATTTGGTTGAGGAAAAGCTGTACAACTGCGGTAGCACATTAGCACAAACAAGCCTCAGAAAGTGTCATAAAATATCTATGCACAGTAGCCTATGTGTTATTGACTGTTCACTAACACTGAATAAACTATGAAGTGACTAATGGCTACAAGAATTAATCAAGAGGGCTTTCATGATAAATAATATATCTGATTTCCCTTGGAAACTTTTGTAAACATTCACCATATTACTGCACCAAAGTTTTTAATGAAAACACAGAATATAGAATGAAAGCCTATTGCTGGAGAGTATATTAATCTGTACAGTTATACATTACAATATTTAGTAATGACTATTAAGTGTTCAAATGAAAATGGAAAGTAAAAGAAGAATAAGTTTAATCCATGGAAGGTGGATGCAGATTTTGCGGGCCGTGTGGTTCTCAGTCGGACTGGGGAGGTCATATCAGCCCAGTCCATTGACAGCAAATGAACAGTAAATTTCACCTTCGGCATGGCTTTAGTTCCTCTCTGGGCTCAGCAGAACAGAATGAGTTCTGTCAGAAGAACAAAGGGGCATAGGTGGAAATTAGTTAAACGTTCTGCTGGATATTCTCTATGGGCCGTAGGTAAAGGATGAGCCTGGAGGGTCTGAATGTCTCATTCTCCTCATTATGTATTCTTATGTTCTAACTGATGGTCTCATTAGAAATCCCCTCCATCCACGCTCCCAAAGGGCACACATAGCTACATTACACCACGCCCACTCCCCCCCCCCCACCCCCCATACACATTTTGGATTCCTGCCGGGTGTGTTGTTTTTACACTCCCTGCCTTACAAACAGGCTCTTAATCTCCCGATTTATGTTTGACGGCAAAGCGTGTGACAGATTTACATCCTGATTTGTTGCCCCTCGGCTAAATGTCAAACGGTTTGCGTTTACGCGACGGGACTGGGGACGCGGTCCGCCTCGGCACCGTTCCGGTTCGGTCTCGACGTCCGCGCTCCAGGACCGCGCCGCGAAGAAAGCACGTCAGGGGGGTATTTATTCGAGGCGACACGAGAAAACTCCCTCGGCTGCACGTTAGCATCCGTCCAGTGCTGACAGCGGCACTCGAGTGCCAAACTATGAGAGTTTTTTATTCCCGCACAAATGTTTGCTCGTGCAAATTTTCACTGTGCCTAAGGAGCGTGAAAGAAGAACAGCCATTACAGTAAAAACCCTGCCTTACGTTACTGTACCTCCCACGCACGGCTCTTAAAGGAATACTGACGCCCTGCGAGACACATTCAAACAATACGGGTATGGGGGCAAAACCAACAGTTGCTCGGCTGTATAATCCACATACCCCCCAAGACAAAAGCCTCTGCTTTGGGGCGTTGCTTATACAATACACATAACCTGAGTTGAGCTTGCATAAATTTATTTATTTGCATCCAGGCCAGAACCTTGACATTTCAGTAATCTAGCCTTTTTAAAAAGAAGATACAAACTCCCAAATTCCCAACCTGGCTCTCCCTGTCTGGAAACAAAACGATCTCAAAGTGTATAGCTCAGTGATACATCCTTCTCAGTTCCAACTGATGTATGGTGGGGTTTCTGGAGCAAAATATTTGCTGTGCAATGCCTTTCACACTGGTTCATTTAACCCCTCCAATTCACAATCAAGCCATTTGAAAGGTGCCATATAAGTGCAATCCATTATTCATGATTTTTTATAGCACCTGCAACCAAAGGCCACACACAATATATATAAGTGGAAGTACTTAGTTGGGAGGTGGCCACATGGCTTCGTAAAATAAGAGGAAATTAAACTGGGATGAAAAGTATGGAAATGCATTAGCTCAAATAGATCATGCGCTACAGACATAAGGGTAGGTCAGAGGAATTAATTTTTTAAAATTTTTATCCGCCAAGTGAAAGTAACATGGAAAATGACTCTTAGCAATCATGATTGGAGAAGCAGCTGCATATATATATTTAATAACAATATACACACATCATTCATACAAACATACAAATTTAATAGTGAATCTTAAAAAAGCATGTGCAATGTACAAGATCCAATCATAATAATTCTACAAGCAGTTAAGATAAGTCCCGAAAACCAAGTGGTGAGAAAATTCTACTACTACCATCAGGATCATGTCTCAGGGTAAAACAAGGACATAGAAATTTGGAATCCTTTACAGGGGGAAGCAATTAATTTTTTTAACATTGTGTTCACCTCAAATTGTTATGCCAAAATGAAGCCTCTAGGCCTGTCATTCAACTGTAGTGTCCTCAAGTTAGGAACAGAGAGAACTAGGGGTATGTGTTCCCAAAACCTGCAGAGTCAGCCAACGATTCTCTTCAGCAATACGATTTGACAAGCTAAACCACCACAGCCAATGCACCCAAGGTCCGCACAGCCAGCACAGGCAGACCGCAGATATTCAATCACCTAGATAACAGTGATATTACAATATAGTATCTGGTGAAAACACCTTTGCCTCTCTCCACTACAATTGCCACCTTCTAAGGCCGATGCATCAATTACAAGCAAGTCATTAATCCTGCTTCTTCCATCCCTGGCCCTGTCACCAGCTTAATGTCCCGAAAGGACCTGGACTGCACAGTCATGAAAGATTCAATACCATAAAATAATCATGACATATTCACCAGGCACCAAAAAAACAACAAAAAAACTATAAGTGAGTATTTGTTGATGAGAACAGGCCATTTAGCTGACCAATGTTTGTCATTTTGCCTACTGTCCAGAGTTTCCCCATGTCAAGCCTGTACTTGAACACCCCAAGGCCCTATATGTCTACCACATGACCCAGGAAGCTGTTGCACTCAACAACTCACTATGTGGAAAACACCCACCTATGACAGAAATCACTGCAGTTGACTACTTATCCCCCCTCAAAACCCGGGATGCGGTGGTATTGATTGACACAAAGATGCAGTGGTTTTCATTGAGACACAGAAATGCAGCGATGCTAATTGAGGCACAGATACACGTTGGTGTTGACAGAAATGCAGCGATGTCACGGTGTTGATTGAGACAGGGATGCAAGGGCGTCGAGTGACACAGGGATGCACTGGAATTAATTGGCATTGCGTCTGCGTCCCCCCCCCCCCCCCCCCACAGAGCTACGGTGGGCTGAGCCAGTCAAATGGAGACAGGCTGTCTCACCAGATGGAAGACAATGTCTGTCACAGTGACAGATATGGATCGAGTTGTGTTTTTCAACTGGAACAAGCTAACTTTCACCTGTCTGCACAGGTGTCAGGCACCATAAACACACTACAAAAAAAAATAAAGCTTCAAGAATATTCTGAAAAATAAAAAAATGGGGAAGAGCAGAGAGACAACAGAAGGATTCTGAAGCTTTGTTCCATTATTCATTCTTGAGTGGTGTATTCTGTCTTAAAGAAGAGAAGGTTGGATCTTTGCTTTTTTAAAGGGCATCTAATTAAGTGGTTGCTTGGAATAATTATGGAGCAATCAATAAAGGCCATAATTCTCTTAAGACCGTTTAAAAAAACATAACCAGTAAAGATGACAGACAAGAAAAACACCAAGGGATTTCACCTGTCAATCTTTCATTGTGCTTCTGAATAATACTTTTCCAATTATTTTGTGAGGATGCGACGCTTTATTGTGTTTTCAAAACAAAACTATATATGGCTAAATCTAAATAAATCTAGTCATTCAACTGAGGAACCTTCATCAGCATCATCATGCCATTCAAATGTCTCTGCTCCCACATTTAATGTGATGAGCAATACAATCAGACAAAAAAGTACTCAGGATTTATTGTTTCTTGCAATGGGTAAAGTGGTCCACTGCACAGAGTTGCACAAAATGCACCTCTGTGCAATGAACTATGTGCACCTTATTTCAGGAAAACATGGGGCTTCTGAGGTCACCTGCGCATAGTACAGAGAACATCATACACTAACACCGGCAGAAAGGTGTTTTCAACTCCTCTTAACACGGTAAAGCAGATTTCTTAAAATATTCCCTTCTCTCTTTTTGTCGAATACACAGTCGTGAGATTACGGCAGTACCTAGAGCAATCAATCAATGTCATAAATATAAATAAATATATTGACTCAAATAGCATTGAGCCAGTATCCCAGCACTCATTAGCATTGTACTAATAGAACAATAATATGGTCATAATTCTTTGCAGGAACAACCTACTATATGTGCCAAGAAATATAAAATCACCCACTCTGCAGAGAGAAGGAAACTGTGTGGAATATTGAACAATACAGATACGGAGATCTGTACTACTACAATATACATTATATATGACTGCAATACTACTACACCTACTACTACTACTACTACTACCACTACTACTACTAAACATGTATCTTCTAAAATAAATTCTCCTTTTATCAGGCAAACAGGAAAATAAAAATAAATAAATAAGTAAATAAATGAATAGAGGATTCAGGGTTCAATGGGACGGCAGCCCCTCTGTGGATGGACAGCAGCCTCTTTCTCTGTGGTCTGTCTGGGTGGGCTGCTGATCTCTCTTTCTCACTCTCTCTCTTGCTGCAGCGGCTCCACGGCCCTCGGCCTCCACATTGCAGGCGCTGTGCGGACAGGACTGCAGACACACAGCATGCACAATGAGGAGGCCGGGAGACCCAGTGCTGGCTCCGCCCATTTCCGGCACAGGCTGGTGATGTCAGCGGGTGGGGAAAGACACTCACACACCACACCCTGCTCAAACCCAGGCGGTGATGCACACGATGACTCAGCTTCTGCACAGTGAAGTGTAGCAGAACAATTGTCATACATGGTAGTATAACAGTGCCATGGTTAGTTAAACACAAAATCCATCAAATCGCAGCACAAGCGCCATCACTCCTCTGGTTCAACTCTGTGAGACCCACAGAGACTGTTCTTCTGTTCGACTGTCATGACTTTTAAAGGATTTAAAAAAAAAAAAAGGTTTCTGTTGAGGTGTAAGTAGTTAGCTGTCACGTTTCAGTATTTGTAATTTCTTATCTATTGTGGATCTTTTTGACACATCCTTCTTCCTGTGGGTCTCTTGCTGATGTCACAGACTTACAAAGAAAGCAGAACATACAGATATTAGTTCAGACTTCATCAACAAGCGCAATAAAACTATGCAAAACAATTACAGCTGTACTCACACACAGTAAAATGTTAATGCAAGATTATCAGGGGTTCGATAAAAAAATGTATTCAATCAGAGTTAAATATAAACTATCCAAGTTGATTTAACACTGAACATATTACTACGAATGCTTCATCTAGATGACTTCTCAAGCACACCAGCCATTCTAACAGCTTGCAGGGCTAACCTTGACCCTAAACAAGCACATGTCAGTAGGTTAGATAGAATATTACAACTTCTCAGTATAAGACATCAAATACAGGATGACAGCACATGAATCCAATGAATAGCAGTGATGTCATTTCCTGCTTATTTATCTGCAATAGCAAGCAGGCCATTACTTGTTTCCTTTTTTGTTGAGTGTCGTGATTTGTCACTGTACAGAAGAAGTAAATGCCATGTAGGCAATGAAGACATATATTCTTAACTTAGTTACCTACTGTAGGTTACATTTTGGGTCTGTTTTTAGACATAAATTATAATGTTAATATTTTTATTTTTATTGTGCTTTCACAGTATGTTATATAGTTTAGTTTTTCTGAGCTTCCATGAATATATTATAGAGCTTTCTATAATATATTTCTATGCTATTATTTTCCTTTCCCATCAAGCTGCCGTCTTTCTGCAAATGCGCTAAAATAGAAATGTGACAGGTCCCAAGAGACATCTGTGCCACAGTGAGTGAAACTTAACAGCCCATTATGCTTAGCAGGCAAAACCGTCTTATAACTTAAGATGGCCTCTGTGAGATGTCCTCCTTTGAGATATCGGGAGAACAGACCAGGGCTGAAGCCGGGTACATGTGCCAAGTTCTCATCTTGTCAAGGGAGAGGTTTGTGCATTCTTGTACAAGTTCAGTGCCACAGAGATTTACGTCATGCTGTAACTGGTAATATACTAATAATGGGTGGCACGGTGGTGCAGTGGGTAGCACTGTCACCTCACAGGAAGAAGGTCCAGGGTTTGAATCCCAGCTTGGGCTTTTCTGTGGGGAGTTTGCTTATTCTCCTTGTGTCCGTGTGGGTTTCCTCCGGGTTCTCCGGTTTCCTCCCATAGTCCAAAGACATGCAGGTAGGCTAATTGGAGCCTCTAAAATGCCCATAGGTATGACTGTGTGAGTGGATGGTGTGTGTGCCCTGCAATAGATCGGCGACTTGTCCAGGTGTATTCCTGCCTCTCACCTAATGCACGCTGGGATAGGCACCCCCCCCCCCCCCCCGACCCTGACCAGGATAAGTGGGTATAGATAGTGGATGAATGGATGGATAATAATTATTATATTATTTATTTTATGGATCACTTTTCAGATTCTCAAAGTGCAGTGCAGAGTAAATGAAAAGATACAACCACCATTAAAGCAACATGCAAAAAAGACAAAATTATCTCATAAGGGGAAAAGACGGAAATGTGACAGGATGGGAAGACTAAGTGATGTCAAAAGAGGGCAAAACCAAGTGATATTATGAGAGGGCAAGACTGAGAATGCGGACCAACAGTAGGTGCCATTAATCACCCCTCTTGTTCTGTTAAAAAGTTGTGGGTCAGAACATTACAGAACCTGCCAGCTTAATACTACAAGAGAATCCAAGAAGTCTGCTGTTCAACATCAGGGATCATTAAATTCCTCATAAACAGATAATTGAATCTGACTGGACAATCTCCTCTCCATCTAGCACCTTAATGCTCTTCGCTGCCGAGATATAATTAAAAACGAATAGTCTAGCGATTTGGCATTTTCAAACCATAACTCTATAAAATAGTATTTCTGATGAAAAGAGACAGCTCAGTACTATGTTTAATTAGTTCAAATTCTGATTTCATATTTGAAATCTAAGAATAACACAAAGATTTTAATAAGTTAATGAGTTAACCTTTGAGGGATAAAAATTCAACTCCTTGATATCCAAAGTATGCAGTATATTTGTAAGTCAGTCTCACTCTTGTCATTTATGGCCATAGACTAACTCAAAAGGAAAATATAAATCAAGCCATGTTTTCAGTTTCACAAGCTAAGTTCTCTTCACAGTTTTTGAACACCATAGAAAGCGCGGGATTCAACATGTGTCCTTAACTTTGACAAATGAAGGTGTTGCTTTTTTCTCTATTAATACAATTTGGCGAGTTCAACAATTATCCAAAACCAGAAACTGTCTGGGAAACAAATTGCAGTTGTTCACTGAATCCAACTTGAAAAGCTAGTGCCAGTGTCAGGTTGTGAAGTACTGGCAAAGATTTTATAAGCTGAATTATCTTTGAAACAGTCTTTAGGGACTCTCAAGTTCATGCAAGAATTGAAAAAAATCAACCCCCAAAAAAAAAAAAAAAAATTACATTTGGCGATATTTACACACCATATTTACAGACCATGGCTGGACTGTGAATTCTTTTTGTCCTTGGTAAACTTTTATCCAGGTGTTTCATGGCAAGAACAATTAGTCCACAGAGTGGCCTCATATCACTTCCTGTCAGAAAATAACAAACAGCACCCACTCACACCTGTCTGTAGGTGACAGCTGTTAGATTACCTTGCCTCCTGGTCCCTCAAAAACAAAAAAACAAAACCAAGAGTAAGTTGAAATGTCACAGATGCATCTGTGTTGATTCCAGAGAAACTGAAACCTCTTGACCAGAAAAGGTGCTCTGCAGAATATACACCAGATAGACTGCGAGTTCAAAACAAACTAGAGAGGATTCTGTCTCTAAGTCAATAAAGATACTGCGTCAGTGAGGGAACAGTGCAAGGGGAGTGGTGTTCAGCTCCAAGTCACACCACGGTTCACTGCTCGTGCATTATTAAACCAAAGAAGATGTACTCCTTTCCACTTACTGCACAAAATGAAAGATTTGTAAAATGCACAGACATCACAGGACTAGAGACGAAAACCGTTGTTCATCAAGATAAATCGGAGATGATCTGAATTCCTCCGGTGGTTTGACACAGGCCCCTCTCTCCTTTTGAATCCGGTCATGGGGTTAAAGACCCACTCCTGCCTCGTTTGTTTAGCCTTTTCTTTCAAAAAAACTGAAACAGATGGCGTGGGCATGGATTGGCCACTTCCGCCCGTGTTTGTATTCAAAGGAGCGCGATGATGCGTATGCATCATGAACAGCAATCGAGAGCTGACACACAACCCATGTGGGCAGTCGTATTGCATGTAAATGCAGGCACTTCTCCTCTTGAGTGGGATCACCCAACCCATTCAGTGGGTGGCTGCCGCCCAGCAGGACACAGTCATGTCATCTTTTTTTTTGCGGCTTTTCGTTTGAAGTGCCTTCCGATATTTCAGGAGCTAAACAAAAAAATAAATAAAATAACTGAAAAACATTTGGCAAAAGTTCACAGTGGGCTGTACATGGCTTGTGCTTCGCAGGTTTCCTGCTACCTACACGACGGACACAATTTTCACACTGGTGGGTCTTTAAGGGTAGCGGATATGTGAATGTAACTTGCTCTGCGGGGGCGGGGAAGTCCTCGTTTTCTAAAGATAAGCACTGTAACTGTCAAACCAAAAGCCTGGCACTCACAGGGCAAAAAGACATGGCAGGCATCTGTATTATTCCTCTCACGAGGGCCACATTCAGAATATTAATGAGCAATATCTTTACCCTCCATCTTCCCTTGTCAATACAATAGGTCTGGCATTGCAACAAACCAACAGAAGGTACCGTACCAGGCTATGAGCAGTCACCATAAAGCATTACAGTGCACTCATTTTGGAGCTCTGCTCAGCAGAGTATATATATTGGAATCTAAATTGGAGGTCACTTGTGCGCCAAGCGATTCTTTTTAAAAGACAATGCTGGGATCATTTCAGCAGCGTTTTACTGTGCCAGTTTTAGTCTGAATAACTTCTTTTTTTCCCCTTCTATCATCCCCCTCACAGATTAAGGCTACACCAGCTACCACTGGAGTCTCATAACACTGTTGAAACATTTAATTAATAATGTGGAATAACATAATGCATAATAATGTTAAGACAAAGTTGGAATGGGATTTAAAGTGGTAAAGTCTATTCATTTTATAACTGAAAATAAATTATCCAGCCAAATTCCCCCGTCAGATGTTTCCTGAAGCTTCCAAAACAAAGGCTCCGACTGCGGCTTTGAGAAACGTCTGCAGCAATATGCAAGACTACATTGCTGAAAAAAAAGTGGCTAAATTTTCACATTCTTTGTCAGGATAATTTTTAAACTCCTGCGAAATTCTGGCAGGGGTAGGACCTGACTGGCCCATGGGGAAAACTTTCTGAGTGTCTTGATTTTAAATCCGTAACCCTCCTGTGACTAGACTGTAGAGGAAGAAGGAGATGCTCCAAGGCAACTTGAGTCAAAGCTCTGGGACACTCAAGACAGGGAGCTGGAGAGACAAATAAACTATTCATTAGGCAGTCACATCTGTTCTTTTAGGCTGAATAGTTAATCACAGAGAGAGAAAAAGCCTGTCAAGGGAACATGTATTAATCATGGAGTTGCCAAGCCATTACATGGCCTTCTGCGTGTTGAAATACAGGTATACCATTAAATAAATCCACTTAGACAAACAACGTACATCATTAGGTTAAAAAATGCAATCAGTCAATCTGATGACTAGATAGTCATGTGCAATATACACCCAATGCCATAACATGCCAGATTATACATAATATAATATACGGCACAGTAAAATGTTCAGTGATAAATTAACTCTTATAGAGTACATTTGATCCCCATTGGACTCATACAGTATGTGCTTTGTTAGAGGTGAATTAACAGTGGACATTTTACTGCATGCCATTGTATGTGGAACAAAAAGAAAAAGAAACAGAGTAAATCAAACTGTTGCATCCATTTCAAGGCCAAACTCATAAGGAGGCTCATCCATACCCACAAACAGAACCAATTAACCCAGGCATTTTCAACATATGCGGATCGATTCTCAAACCGAACAAGACTGCATTCCCTCTATTACGATGGTCAAAAAAGCAGACGATATTGTACCTGGGGACTGCTTAACAGCCAGCTGACTGTATTCTCCAAAGACCTGGGCAGGTATGACAGTAGATGAAAGACAAAGAGCCTTTTTTTCCCTTGAGACAGCACCACCCATGTGCAGGCAGAGTGTTTAATCGTTTACTTAAAACAGGCAGATCCCTCTGGGAAATGTTTGCTTTCAGTCTGCAAGCTCAACCCCTGGGTAATGCAAGTCCCTGGCCCAGCGGGGAAGAGGCGAACCCGAGAAAAGCGATGTGATTCAATGGCTAAAAATATGAGGTGGGCCCGGGAGGGGGTGAGGCCAGGCACTGTGGGGATTCCTGTCTGTTTACAGGAAAACAAGGAGCCACTGCGGTCTATACGTTTTAGCAAAAAGAAAATGGCCACCAGAGCACTGCATTGCTTTTCACTGCGTCCACTCGAAATGTCCAAATAGCCTAAAGATTTAGACACTTTGTGACAGAGAAATCAACCAAGAGAGGATACAGCCCTGAGCTTTGGCATAAAACATAGGTTTTTATCATGTTCTGAACAGGCCTACCAGCTCTTATTTATCAAACTTGATTTTAACTAATTTCCTGGACATTCACAAATGGAATATGTTTAGTCTCTCTAGCACTACAAGTGTATCTGGGAGAGAGGAGGCCAGCAAGCAGGCCATTGAATGAATCAGCCGTAATGAATTGGTTATGAACTGGCCTATTCATGGAACCGCACTGAAGACTGAAGATGCTGAGCTGACCAAGCGCATTCTAAAAGATCCTGCTTTTGACAGCTGCTCTGCCTGTGCTACCTGAGGGAAAAGAACCACATAATGCTTTCGATAGCAGAGAAAATTTGTGCCGTTTTCTAAAGCTCAAGTGCAACCATTAGACTGACTATTTATCATGATGTCTGGTCATCTGGTAAAGAGGATTTGAGCATGTCTTAGTGCAGCGATATTCACAGATCACTGCCCCACCCCCTCCCCCACCCCACATCACTGTCAGGACTCATCAACCTAGTGGCGGCTTCAGGTTAAAGGGCACATGTGTCATCACTCCACAATAAATCTCCTTCCTTAATAGTACCTTGGAATTGGAATTCGAAACGTAATTTGAAGACAGATTTGAAATTTTAAGATAATCCTACTTCAGATCCATTTTCTCAACATTTTTTTTTGATTTGATTTTTTTTTTTCTCTCAATAAAAATTTCTCAATATCCAGTCCAAGTTCTTTAACATGCATGGGATGTTTTGAATTGAGTGGCACTTTGTTAGCTTTTTTTAAGATTATAGAATCCCATTTTTTAAAATTTGCCTGAATAATGACTTGCTGACTTTCAGCCCACTAGGCTAGCTATTATCATCACATCAATCTTGCGGAACGCCTCTTTAATAATTCGAGGTGTGATGATGACAAAGCTTTTCCGTGACAATGTACTGGCAGGCACCGTGGGCTTGCGACACAAGATCACCCCTTCAAGAACAAACTCGCCGGTCAGGTCATGACAGTACCAGCGTGTGAAATTAAAAGTGCCCGGTAAATGCGGCATTGCCGGAGTTGGTGCATTCATGGGGGACTGCAGATACGTTTGGCAATCTGCTAACCGCAAGGTGAACGCCTCCAGACTGGGAAAGTGGGTGGGGGGAAGGGGGTTCGAGGGGGTGGGGGGGGCAGCTCTCTCTATGCGTTGCTCCGTTTGCTGTCTTCCCAGTAATACGCGACGCTAATTCGTTTCGGTCCGTGGTTCGAGTGCCTTCCTCCAGGCTGGCGTGCGAACCCGTCTGTGTGCGCCCCGTGCGGAACCCCCACTCCGTTTCCCCCCAGGTCACGCGAGAGCAGCCAGTGACAAACGCGCGGCCGCCCCATCAGGCCCAATAACGCTCTTTTCGTCTCTACGCGTCCTTTCCCCCGGTCTCCAGTCAGTCAGACGCTACGCTTGTCACTCCGCCAGCGCCGCGGCAGACCTGCTTATCAGGATCCTTTATTTCGGGGGGGGGGGGGCGCTCAAACTGTCATCTGCACCGCCGCGCTAACAGCGTGTATCGCATTACAGGGAGCAAGAAAAAGCAAGATCTGTATCTCCTGCTAAACAAATTAGCCACGGGCACGGAAAGCTCCCCACAGGGAGCGGCGGAGGAGTTTATGATGGGCGCTAACACGGAGCCGCCGCTGTTCTGGCGCGCGCGCGGACCGCGGGGTGTGAAACAGTTCTCGCGGGCGAGCGGATCGGAGGAGGGCTTCAGCCGCCCCGCTCCAGGTGAGCAGATGGCAATGCCAGGGACTCCGGGGGCACGGACTGGCTTTCCAAACTCAGGAGAGAAAAAGTGCGCAGGAAAAAATGTTAAATAATGAAAATGTTTGTTCCTCTGAGTGCAGGCTCTGAGCCATGGCGGGGGTGGAGCCTGTCACTCTGGCTCCGGCTCAGCGCTCGAAAACAGCACGAGAGGACGCGCTGCACCCCTGGCCCTGAACCGAGGTTCAGCACATTCGTGTGTGCGCCCCTGTGTCTGTGCAGGCGTGTGCATGTGTGTGTGTACAGTATCTGTGCAGGTGCACAGGCGTGTGCACGTGTGTGCGTGCACACATGTGTTTGTGCAGGCGTGTACATGTGTGCTTGTATCTCTGTACAGGTGCACAGGTGTGTGTGCATGTGTGTGTGTATCTGTGCAGGTGCACGTGTGTATGCACGTGTGTGCATGTGTGTGTCTGTGAAGGTATGTGCATGTGTATCTCTGTGCAGGTACACAGGTGTGTGTGCATGTGTGTGTCTGTGCAGGATGTGCGCATGTGGTGTGCATCTGCAGGTGTCTGTGTGTCTGCGTGCATGTGTGCATCTATGCAGATGTATGCACGTGTGTTCGTGTCTGTGTGCATTTGTGTGTCTGTGTGTGTGTGTGTGTGTATGTCTTTTTATGTTTGTGTGTCTGTGTGTTTGTTTATGTACGTGTGCACGTGTGTTTGCGCGCACGTGTGTGTGTGTGTAAATGTACGTACGCACCAGATACATATGTGTAGAACCAGATGCTTTCCTCCTCGGCCAGCTACGCTGAGATTTTCCATCAAGTCTATTAACAGACTGTTCTTCATATGCTTCTGCACACAAATGCGCCATTGCATCGCACAGATTTGTCCTTACTTTTTCCACTCTGCTTCATCATCCCTTGATTACACAGTATCTGTGTGCTTTTAGCACACTGTATTTGCCCCAAAACAGCAGAAAGAAATTTGACAACAAAGAAAGGGTCAGAGCCATTTCATGATTTCGTGATGAAAGTGCCTTGCGCTGAAAAAGAGAAGACAGGCGAGACTGAGGTAAAGGCACATTTTTTTCTTCATTGTAATAAAATTCTCCCTAACAAGGGATGGTCTTTAAAATGATAACTCCGCCATTTCAAAAACATTACTCACAGAGAAAGCCTGTCTGAAAGCCAGTCATAGTGGCACTGGAAAAAACCAGAGAACATACAATGTGTGTGTGTGTGTGTTACCATTACAAAGGAACCATATTATCACTATGGTTTCTTTATAGGTATTTCAAAAAGGCTTAGTTTTACTCTACATTGCAAGTGCAGCACTACAATTGTGTAATGTAATAATGATACAGTAACAGTATGTCCTGCCAGTAAAGAATTTGAATTTGAACAAAAGACACATTGGCACATTATTCTTCCACTGCATTTGGGAATTTCAAATAGGAATTTAAAAAAAGAAAATGATCCAATACCCATTTTTTTTTTCAGGCAGATTTTTGGAGATGTTGTCTTTCATCAGCAGTTTACAACAGACAATAGCTGCGGGGAAAAGTATTTCCCTTTGACTTAGGACTCCAGGCTGGATTAAATCGATTGTCCCCAGAAAGAGCGGGCTGTGAACTAACCACAAAAAAAGCGACCATCCAACAGCACATCGAAAGGGGGCTTAGTCGCTGTTGAATTGAGGAATATCATTTCCCTGGTTATCAAAAGGCAATTCTCTGGCTATCCCTTTGAAGGGAATCTTGGGATGAACAGAGAGCTCTAACCTGCCCGAAGCGTTTGACAGAAATAACCCAACACCAAGGTAAGGCAGGAATTTTCTAGGGTACTTCAATGTGAGGTATTTAAAATATCTCAACATACTTATTACCCTTTACAAATCAGATACCCCGCTGTGTGCTGTATCAGGAGACCAAAGACACCACTGCAATGATGGTTTGTGTACAATTTATGTAATCAGACCCTTCAAGGTTTCACAAGAACACAGATAGTCACCAGTACCTGCGATACATTTTATATATTACAGAGAAAAATATACTAGCAAATAAATGTGGTGGTTACACTTTGATGATTTCTCATATATATATATATATATATATATATATATATATATATGAAGGGGCTCTTGATTGCCTGGACTACTGTAACACCCTGCTGGCCAGTGTACCACCCTGTACCATCAGGCCTCTGCAATGCTGGAATAGAACGCGTCTGCCTACCCGGTCTTCTCAAGGCCAAAATTCACACAGGCACCCTCTCGCTGGCTTCTGGTGCCCGCGCACATTCAGTTCAGATCTCTCACGCTGGCATACCAAGCGGAGACTGGCACTGCCCCTTCCTGTCTTCAGACAATTATCACATACACTCCAAGCGGGCCTCTCCGTTCACCGTCCTCCTGCCAGCTGGCCGGCCCGTCCCTTTGAGCTCCCAGCAGCCACTGCTCGCGGCCCCCGCTCGTCTCCGCTCTCGTCCCCGAGGTGGAGGAACAGCCGTCCCCCAATCACTCAGGAAGACAGATTCACCTGCTTTCTTTCCCCACAACCATTTCAGAAGTCGCACTTCCAAATTTCAGCTCAACGTTTCTATTTAACCACTTAACATTGTTTATTATGTTTCTATCCAATAAAAAAATAATTTAAAAATAATGAAAAAATAATCCTGTTTTACCCTTCTATCCTGTTATCTTACAAGTCTCAAAACTCCACACCGAGTTCTGGGGACTTGGCCAATTACTGGACTTACTGTCAGCCATTCCAGTATTGTGGACAGTATTTTCTCGGAGGCCAAAGAGACCAAATGGGGAGCGCCATTTTTTTTTGCCCCTTGTCACCGGCGACTGTAAGATGCGGTCTATATTTGTGACAGTGTGTACACCAGAGCTGGCAAGGCTCCACGGTGCCTTCTCTGAGCACAAAGTAGATTATTCTGGTGACTGAGCATCTCGACTCGGCAGATAACAGTCAATGGATTGTTTTTTTTTGTTTTTTTGCCTTTATTACGCTTCTTGGGGTGACCTTTCTTTTGCTGTTTCCCTCTTTATCAGACCTGGCGGCTCCAAGTCTCTGCTGGGCTGTCTGGGGGAGGGGGGTTGGGGGTTGGGGGTTTGGGGGGGGGGGGGGGGCGAGAGGGTGAGCAGGAGCTGCTCGCTTGCCCCAGTGAAAGAGGTTCCAGGGAGAACGCTCTGAAAGAAGGTCCAGGCAGTTGAGCCTCTCTGTCATCATGACACAATCTGAACCCACCAACCAAACAAGCACTCTCCGGTCCAGAAATAAGTCCCAACTAATAAAATTAACCAACCCGAAATAAATCCACGTTCAGCAATTACTTAAGATGAAGTAACCATGAATGCAAGCCAGTAACTCATGGGAGTATTTCCATTCTGTTAACCCCCCCCTTTCTCTCTCTCTCGTTCTCCCGTACCACACCTCAAAGACAAAAGTGTGTGAAGCAGATCACTGTTGCTCATCCACAACTGACAGGAAAATGACAAATGAGCACGAGTTCTTCTGTCCCAGAACCCTCAATGGGACGCCAGCTCTTAGCTCTAGTGTCAAGCCAGTGACAGACAGTGGAACAGAGGGAATTAGAAGAGTTGTTTCGGGCATTGCAGGGAAAAGAAAGGCAGAGGGAGAGGACTTTCCCAGGCTGCTTATCGTAATTTTAAAGCACGTTGGAAAAAAAACCCATCATAATTATAACAGATTTTATATTATAAAAGCACATTTCAGGATCTCATAGGCCTTTAAAACGAAATAAAGGGAAAGCTGTCTTTAACCACCACAAATATGTAGCTTACTGGGCAAAACAAGATAGCCATTTAGTGCCAGAAGCTCACCACAAATCAGCTGATGTGGAGAAGCGAAGTATTAAGCCCGTTAAATCTGGGGATGATTAGGTTGCCAAGTCGACAGGTTTATGATTGGGCCAGGACACAGGGGAGGGCCCATTGTCTTTGCAATAAGTGGCACAGTGACTCACAGACCTCGGTTTGATGTCTCATCTGAAAAACGGTGTTATTGATAAGCTTCCTGTGGCCCCACCATTTACCTTGCTGCGATGTGCTCAAATATCTGTGTATCCCCTGTCTGACTAAGAACCGGTTACCCTCTGCCCCTCTTTGTACTGATGATTATCTCTGGGTGTACCCATTTATTTGGATAAACTGGTACCTTCACCGTCCCGTTCCTGTTGTTACTTTATGGATCCCTCAAACTAGACATAAATAGAACATATTATTTGGGTGGATTGGCTACCAGAAGACATGTTTTGTTAAGATTATTCCTCAGATAGGCCAGATGATTATTTGGATTCAATAGAGGGAAGGAAACTGGCACAGACTTCTGACACAGGATCTGACATAAACTTTCCATACAAAAAAAAGAGAGAGAGAGAGAGGGAGGGAAAGATCATTCCCAGTCTTGCATGTGGCTTCCAGGTGCCAGGACTTCATGTGTGTCTGCATTTTGATCACTTGGAGGTACATACCCTACATATAGCCTGTACACAGACCTCACAAGATGGGCAAAAAACATACAAAAAGACCTCCCAAAGAAGTACTGACAAATTCTAATCCAAATGGCACAGTAGGCTTCTTTTCAGGCGGCACAGAGGTACAAACCATTAAAAAAGAGGCATGCAGCCATTATTACATACAAAACACATGCACGCAAATATGCAGTTCAGATACTTGTCTTTCAAATAACTCAGCATGTTTAATCCAGATATTCTTCTCCAGCTATATCGGTTCTGTAGTGCCTTCCGGGTCCCCTGATAGGACCTCCCTACATGGGATAGGCTGTCAGTGTTGGTAGGGTGGGTCCCGAATAAGGCCGACCCCCTCTGCTCAGACACTCTCCGGCTCCGTGTGAGTGTGTGTGTTACAGTGCGGAACGTCCAGTCCCCGGGGACAGCATGTTTTTTTTTCGGACAGCCAGACGACTCAAATCACCGTCAGCGGGCTCACACTGGCAGGCCCGTCCCGTCTGGGGCCCCCTGGGTCACCCTGATGGACCGCCTCACCGATACGGCTCTCTGAGACTTCACTTACATCAAAATAAATAATAAAGACGGAAATAAACGCGCACTCTGCGAGACCTGGATTTAAATTGCAGTCGACTGATGGGCTGACTGCACAGCTGGACTCCGACACGGATCATTTATTTAGCAACCGCTGAAACATTTATTCCAACACAAAGGTATAAAACTCTAAACGCATTTCACTTTTTTAAATGTTACCCCCGGAAACCAATAAGAAAACAAACATCGCGCAGAACGGCAAATAGGAATTGGTGCTGCATTTAAGTCACTTTCACTTTTTTCTTCCAAAATTTCTTTGCTGAATTTAATTTCCTAACACTCAACATAAGCATATCGCGAGCCTCGCCGTCATTGGCTAGCTCTGCTTCTACACAGTGCTCTTTCAACGAGGGATCAAGTGTGCTTCGCAGAGCTTACATGTTTTAACTGAGCTGCAGGGCGCCAACACGCACGTTGAATGTAATTAACGGCGTTGCAACAGCCCGTTCTCTTCTCGTTCAGTTTCATCTTCTTTGATGTAGAAAACCAAAGGCTGCAGCCAATTCACTTTTCTTTTTTACTCTGCAAACTTGCTCTGCTTCATTACATTAATAGGTTACCTCTTTATCTCTTGTGGTGTAACTGCAATGCAAACATGGTGATGTCTGATTAGCATCAAAATAAACCAATACTATCAAGAACTGCATTTAAAAGGACAAATACGCAACACTCAAGGACAAGCAGAATCATTTATGACTTGAGGCCTAGTCCCTGGAGTCCCCTGTAAAGTCTATATAAATCATTCCACTTATGTCATTATGCAACATGCCTGCTTTGAATGACATCATGCAGCTTGCTGCTCTGCTTGTGTATGTACCTGTTACCCGCATGAACAGTTTAAGAGTGATAGCCATCCTTGTTCAAATGTACAGAACACTGCACACAGTATATGTGAATCATCAAAAAAAAAAAAGAAGAAAAAAAAGAAGAATTTCTGTAAATGGCTTGCGGGGAACCGTCTGACCGGTTGGTCTTGAACACAAGCCCATTTTCACAGACTGAGTATTTGGATTAGCCCTGTCACGGAACACTGAAAGTACCACGGACGTTACATGCTAAGAATAAGCACCCTGCAAGTTTTAGGCCCCCATATGTTTCACATTTTGTAGGTCTTTGTAAAGAAGAGTGCACATGACTGTTTCACATCAGTTATACCTCCTGGGCAATATCGGTGGCTTCAAATCATTCCCAGAATTAATTTTCCACCGTAGAAAACATCACAGATCACATTTCACAGGCAGCAAACGTGCACTAAATACAAAATAACATGTTAAATACAATTTTGGTTATCCTTGTCTAACAATATAAAAACAGTAATTATGAAGAGCGATTGGAAATCTGGCCAAAAAAACCCCCCCAGACCTCAGCTGTGCTGCAACACCAGTGATATCGGACTCCAGTCCTGGAAGGCTATGGTGTCTGTATGTTTTTTTGTGATTTCTTTTCAATGAGTGGCCAATTTCTAGCTTCCAAGTCTTTGAAAGCAAGGTGTTTGGACTCTTTAGCCAATCAATATCATAAATTAACCGCTAAGTGTAGAAACACAGCAACGACCAGCAGACACAGTGACCGAGACCAAGGCATGGAGCACCTGACTGCAAGCTAAGAGAACAAGGTCACATGACGGGCTCATGGAGACCAAACTGAAAATGCACCACTCGTAAAGCACACAGGGCTCCAATCAAACCGAGCTGGGCTTGTCCTGCAGGAAAACGAATGCAGACACCTGCAAACGGTAAAAGGGGAAGTGAAAGTTTGTCTATTATTTGTTTAAAAGTAATAATAATTCAAAAAAAGAAAAAAACAAACAGCAAGGGCCATTCACTTTACCCAATAGAATTCAATACCTCATGCTCAAGGGTGAGTGACTAATTTAAAGCCAAATATTTACTTTTTCCCCAGAAAATTATTTTATAGCATCATTAATTGGCGGTTACTGAAATTGACAGAAGCAAGCTTAAGAAAAGTACTTGCAAATTCAAATATAATTAGAAGTGTAATGTAACTGTTTTACATTGTGTCAGAGAATTCAGAGCACCCAAATGTATTTTTCAAACTCTAATAATAATAATTATTATTATATGCACTGACAAGCACTATGTTATCATCTTAAAACAGGGTTCTAGTCTATTTTCATTATATTTTTTCTAAGCATGCATTCAAAAAAGCTTTAAACAACAAAAGCTAATTTACACTAATTCATTTACCACCTGCCCTGCAAGTATACGGAAGATTATGGGAATTAGACGGGAAAGGAGAATTACTGTACAGTATGGGGCAGGATTTAAGATGGAAAAGAATAATCCTGCCTGAATTTCCTTTTTCTTATCTAATTTTCTAATGGAGTTAATCCGTTCCGCAGTGGATTACATTTGAAGCTTCGTCGATTCCGCACGCCTCTGTGTTCAAGTTTGATAAACACATGGGGCTGTCTCCTACAGTATGTGCATGGGGCCGTCTCCAAATGCGCACGGCGAGCAGCTCCTTCCACGGACAGCCGGCCAGGGAGTTCTGGCAGCTGCGGAGACATGGATTTAATCTAAGCTCCACTGGCAGAGCCAGAGAGGAAGCTCTGGCCTCCCCAAACCCAGAGGAGACACGGGCCGGTACGGCTCAACAGCCGCCGCAGGTGAAGCCCACCTGCCGGCCCGCCTCTCTCTCTCTCTCTCTCTCTCTCTCTCTCTCTCCTTCTCTTTCTCTCTCTCTCTCTCTCTCTCCCTCTCTCTCTCTCTCTCTCTCCCTCTCTCTCTCTCTCTCTCTCTCTCCCTCTCTCTCTCTAGAGAGAGCCAGGTGAGGCCCGAGAAACAGGGAGGGCCCAGCTTCCACCATTCCGCGGACGAAGAGGTAAGACACCTGCCATCCAGCCCCGGGAGCCAATGAGAGCACCGTCTCTCTATCTCTGGCAAATATTTACGTGAGAGGATAGCGCACGTATGGCCTACCGCGGTTTACAAACTGCACACACGATGATGATTAAATTATAGCGAGGTAAGCAGCAGGCCTTAGAAGAACGGCCGATAGCTACCGCGCAGGGCGCCGCTTGCCAAATTTCTACGGAAATTTTCGGCAAGATAACAAAAAAGGGTGCAGGCCAGCCCTACAATAAACACCCAGGCAATAAGGAACAAAAATCAGTTCAGTACTTTAATAGACTCACAATTAATAATTAATAACAATTAACATGACAAAATAAAAGACCTAAAATAAAAAAAATGACAAACAATCATGCTTCAAGTCAAACAGAAATAAAAGGATCTGAGAAATTCATTCTCCTTCCAAATAAATAACATGGGAAATGGGCAGAAAACCTGAACTGCCTAGAAAGCTTTTCTGTCATACCGTGAGATATGAGTAAAACAATACACATTTTAAAAAAATCAAACATGGCTTCATGAATTGGATATATATTCAAACCAGCTCCACAACAGACCAAAAATCGCCACAGCCAAGTCTACTGTAGAGTCAATCCACTCTCCAGGAGCACAAACGGGGTTGCTTTTGACCCATTTAAGCCCACAGGCATCTAATGTTGCCAAAGTCTCTGCTGCTCTTTTTCCATTTGGGAATATTTTTTGAATGACTACAGGTGCTTTAAAAAGAAATCTCTGGGAAAAAATCTGGGCATTAATGGGTTAATAACCAATGAAATTCATTTTTTTCCCGACCAGACAATAGTGATAGCAGGGTGTAGGATGGACACCAAGTCAGCCATGTTTCCTCAGGTAACCGTAGCACATCGGCCTCCTAGCTATTCAACAGAGACCTGCAGGTTACATGGAACTATGAGCCAGACTGGGCTAACACTCCGGTGTGTCCAATTTCTGGAGAAGACGTTTTGCTAATAAACCAACTATGGGCTTCTTCTTCCTGATGAATCATGGTCTTATGTGTATGCGCAGGAGGCGGCTCAAGCTGGCGGGTGCATTTCAAATAATTGTTTGACCCAGGCCTGGAGAGAATACTGCACAATATGCTGTAACCACCATACAGAGTGCAGTGCAGAGAGAGAGAGAGAGACACACTACCACAACACCCCACCAATTTACTGACATGCACACAATACAAACACACACAAACACACGTCTGCTACTGAATTACTGTTTACATATTATCCACATTTATTATTGCTGTTACTTTTTTCATGTTGCCATGTTCCCTGTTTCCACATCCAAAAAGCTTCGGCAATACAATTGTACAAATCTGTCATGCCAGTAAAACATATTGAATAGAACTGAACTGAATTAAGAATGTGTGTGAGAGAAAGAGAGAGAGAGAGAGAGAGAGAGAGAGAGAGAGAGAGAGAGATTTGGCAGGGAGCACTCAACTCCCAGTGTGCAAGAGCAGTATTACTTCAGTATTAATGTGCTCATTTTATCTAGCTAGTGCTCAATCGAGTTGATTGATTTGGGCACGGCTGCAGTACTTTATACCAGTTCATAAAAACCAGACAGTGTATCTTCCAATACACAAATAGAGTCAAAGGCTGGATCCTTGTGTCCGGCTGGCTTCTTTAGGAGCACATCACCACACTATGAAATCACTGAAACAAGCAGACATTCCAAAACATTTTATAGAAAGAGGGCAATCATTTCTACATAAACCAACAAATGAATTCTTTATATTTAAATGCCAGTGTACTTTTCCCTAACATTGAGGTTCACATACTGTACACACTGTATATACTGATTCCTCACACAAGATAATCAGTTCACTGATCACACAAACAGAAAATATATTTTAAAACAATACGAGAGAACACTCGTCATAGCTGTTCATATTCATAACTCATCAGGAATTAAGCACACTGATATGAATGAGGTAAATGGAGGCTAGACCTGAGGCTGTTAAGTGTGCCAAAACCAGTTGCAGCATCTCATATAGGACTCCAGGGGTTAAATAATTTTTCACTCATATCCACAGGCTCACAGTTAATCAACTGGTCCACCTCAGTGGTTTTCTGGTATATTACTATTTCAGGACCAAAAGCAGCAGCATGATTTATGAAAGAAGATTATCGTTGCAATGATATTGTTAAGAGTTAATGAGGCAGAAAATGTTCACAACTGAGTATAACATCACGCGAGATACAACAATGATAGTAATAATTATTATTCAGGTCAGCACATGCAAGAGAATCTGGCGGTCAGCTTTAAGGTCTTTTCATGGTTTATTTACATATGAAAACACTTGAAAGCCAGTCAATTCCAATGCTGACGCAGTCATGACTGCCTTCACTGCTGTTTTGCATCACTGTAAAATCCAACACAGGCTACAAACCTGTCCTAAAATGAGGTTTGTCCACTTCATGGTTGCATAAAGGTAACAAAATATGTACAATTCTGGACACAGCATGTTAACAAAGCAAAGTGATCTAGAAAATGTCATAATCAGAGGTCCAGGTATTTACCAGACAACCCTTTTTCCAATTTAATGGGGATCTAGACACTATACGATTTTGTGGAGTGAAAATGAGCAAGAAGTGTGTCTTCACCAATATGAGATCCGTAGGTAAGATAATCATCTCTGGGATGCACATTCTAAATGCATCTCTCCACAAAGCACAGAACACGATTCATAATAAATTCGTATTTGCGTGACTGCAGTATGTCTCGGCAAGGGCTGAGCTTGAATTTTGTGGGTATGAAACTTGGTACGCACTGAAACAATGCGTATTTTCATTGGCAAATCCGTCAAACCGTCCCTTGCAAATTTTGACCTTGACCTTTCAAAATTGACCTTCATTTTTTCATTAAGTCACTTCTATTATTAAACGTCAGGGTCCGCGTGTTCTGTCAATAAAGTCACCATTACGTGACACATAATTTTAAATGATACCACATACCTTTTGTGGGGTGGACCATATGAACGAAAAAGTTGTATGAGAGAGCGAAAGAGTGCTACTGATATGTCCTCAGCACGTTACCCTATCACAGTCAAACGCACCACATGATAAATTCAATTTGTTCATTATGTTTTGACATGGAGGTTATTACTGGTGTTTGCTAAGGGGTAAATAATTCTACGGTTCACCCTTAATCACTTTATGCGATAAAAACACAGCCTAAATTATCACTGCGGTCGTAGAACGTTTTTAATCTGTAATTTCAGGTGACAGTGAGAGAGAGCGAGATTGAAAAAACGCGAAGCAAGAGGTGAGCACAGCACTTCCATTATTCTCTGTGCCATAGATGCCAACACCCTAGCAATTAGTCTACTCAAATGCTTTGAGTTCTACAGACACGTTAAATCTCCATTCATCGTTTTACTTCCGACGCATGGCAGAAGCGCAACAGCAGACACTTGTTTTCGAAACACGTACAGCATATATACTGAGCATATTCCCGATAATGCTTTCAAATAACCATTTTTCTCTTTTTTCATTAGGTAGTCTACTGGGTAATTAATAAGGTGACACAGAACACACGTTAACGGTAAAAAGTAAAATAAATCACACTTTTCAAAACGGCGCAGTACCCTAATAAACTCACAAATCTTATTTAAAATAAGAAAACTCACGTGGACGTTTAAACAACAAAAATCTCTGAAAATGAAAGACGATATCGTTAGAAACGTAGCCAATGCGGTGTAAAGGAACATATAGACATTCCAGCAAATCTAATCACAAGAAATGCATATATTTTTTAACAATTACATACCTCTGAAGTTAATTTATTTCAGATCCCACAGACACAGCTTTCAGTTACATTCTCTGGACGGTTGTTTTTATGTCTTTGTTTCATCCTCAATCGTTTAAATTCCTCTTTCGTGAAATTCCTAGCTGGAACGCTTTGCTCCGTCAATACTCAAACCCAGGAATGAGGTAGCTCTGATTTGCCGTTAGACAGCATCTGTAACCACTAGCGGCATGCATGTCACACAATCCAGGGCGCTGCGTAGTTGCGGTATTCGCAGTTAAGTACGGATGGGCGCAGATCTTCAACGAATGCGGGAGTAGGACCCTAGTGAAATACTCCACTTTTTACCTTCCATAATAGAAATGCCATCGTGGTCTAGTTTGCTTATGTTTTATCTACTTTTGTCCACGCAACAAAATCGCAAAAAACAGAGAGACGTCTGGAGACCAGCCAGTGGGCAGGCATCCTCGTTCAAATCATCTTTCGCTGCATGGTTCACAGGAATATTGCTGACGGCAGCGAGAGAAAGTCAACAGATAGCCAGATACCACTGCACGCTTTGTTAAGCGCTTGTTAAATCTTAGATTCAAAGTGGACCCTGACCCTACTCCAGAGACATTTAATGTTTTCCCCCCAAACTGAGCCTTGCTGGTTACTGCTGACAACTGGTTACCTAGCCCAACAATTGCGGTATATTATAATGTTATTCATGGGAAAATGCCTGTATATTAGCTATATTATTTCTACGACCATGGGCACTATAGCTTAAGGGAAATTCTGAACACTGCAGCGTTTGCATGCATAATAACGAGTTTCGAAGAAAAAAATGAAAAATGATAACTGGACACACAGTATATGAGCTGATCGTAAGTGAAATGCATTTTTATAATAATAATAATAATTAAAAAAAACGCTTTACCATCGCTTTTTTCATTCAACAATGCGCAGATTTGCTTTTGCCCACTCCCTCGCGTGGAAAGGTTAACCCCAATATAGCCCAGTTTTTATTCGGATATAGGCTGGGTAAGTCCGAGCCGGCTAAAAAACTTTAACTTTTCAATTAAATGTACACTTGACGCTTAGACTATATTAAGTAAAACACGTGGCAATGTTATTACACTGTCATTTAATAGGAGCAGAACTGTAAGGTAGATGGTTTGCTAATGAGGACGGTTGGGGCAGACTGCCAGTCTGAACAAATCTAATACGGTGCTCTCTCAGCAAGAGTAGACTAAATGGGAATTTCAAATGTGTTAATGTGTCATTTAACCTAAATTATAGGCTGGAATTATTCACATTAGTGGAATAAGCATTTTGCCTTCTTCCAATCATCCCGCCCAATCATGTATTACATTGGGTGTAACTATATATTTTAGTATTATGTTTCTTATGCTTTCATTTGCATGTTTATTTCAGAATATATAAGTAATCAGCCCAATGTGTAGTGTAGCATCTGTTAGAATTGCTTTCATTCATTCATTCATTGCTATCCTGTCAAAGTTAGGCATTTCACAATTCACACATAGCTCCAAATTAACTGCAGTGCGCTTTGAAATAACAAGGCATGGAAGTGCCCAATGTCTGGATTTTGATAAGGCGTTCAGATTTTAGATTAGGTTTAAAAGCCATTAATTGCACCTCACCCACCCATCCCCTCAAAAATAAACCAGGGCAGATGATTTGGCCAATTACCATTCCAGTATTGTGAGCCACACCAGGACAAAATATGACAAAGAGGTCCTGTCCCAAGTCTGCTGCACCTGCGCTGGGGCAGAAAAATAACTGCTCAGGTGGTACATGGTCCTGAGGGTAAGACCAGATTTTTCAAAAGCATTCCTTCTCATTTCCATCATAAATACACCATGGTGCGCCTTTTACATGGTTAAAGAACTCCCCTTTAATAATGTCTAACTGACAGAAAGCTGAATGATGTGGACTGCATTTAATTACCGGTTGACACATTCTGAATTGGTTCCTCTGACTAAGTACCGTCCTGACTACTCACAGGAGTATGCTTATTTTCACAGTAAAATGTCGAGTGTTAAATCAGCTCTGAAAAAGTACATTTGAGCCCTCCCTTCGGAATAAAATTAACACTAAATGTTTTACTGTCTACATGGAGCTTGAGTGAAGTAGTGGTCCTGGGTGTAGGTGGTGTTCATAACACTTTCTTTTCTGTAATGACTGCAAATCCCAGGTAAGCAATTACATTTAACTCAACCTTTATTCACTTCACTGAAAATAACAGACGAGGAGGTTCTGTAACAGTCAGGAAGGCAAAGGGGAAGTGCATGAGTGGTATTTTAAATTTGGTTCCTGTACAGGTCAATGTAATCTTGTAATTTAACACAAAACACCATAATTTGTATTTGAGCGTTTGTGTGTAACCCATAGAAAAATATATTTTCTGTAATGTTTAAATCATTGAAGAGTTCATGGTTTCTTGCCTTGGCTTTGAATGGACAATTCTAAAAGCTCTGCCTGTATTTACTTTTTGTAACAGCAAAGCACAAACAACCATTAGTCACAGCATCCTCCTCTCTGATTGGCTCCAAGGTTACCGGTGGGCCAACCACATTCCACATTAAAAAGCCTGTGGAGACCACACTGGCCTGTGTCCACTCCTGGCTGACCTGCATGGTGAACCAGGAATATTTTCTTTGCTATCCATCTGTCCACCGATAATTGAACTTGCCTATATACAAAGCCTAAAGGTAGAGGTCAGGCAGGGTGGGGGATTCGGTTTGAGGGTTGGCCTGTGGTGAATCAAAATAATCTGTGTGACTGCATAAAGCTCAAACCCCCTGTGCCCTGTTCTTAACATTTTTATCAAGCTTGGTAATCACAAATTAGTCACCGAGTCAAGACAATTCAATGAGGTGCAATATTCTGCGAAAACAACCTTCTCCACTATAGCGGCCCAGAACGGTGGAATTTAATTTTTTTCGGCCGCGGGCGGACTGTCAGAACCCCGCTCGTAGCTCGTTCATCACTTCCTCGGCTCTGGTCCGGCGTTTTCATTTAGCCGAGGCTGTACGCGGGTTAGCGGTGTCAGGACTGAAACTGTAAGCGGTTAGCGGGGTCAGTTCTGGGGCTGTGTGTGTGGTTAGTGGGGGTCAGCGCTGAGGCTCTGCGTGGCGTTAAATCAACTTGTTCAGACCGGCCATTGGAAGAAGAAACAGCCGCGATCCGTACTGTAAAATAACACACACAAAAACATACGCTTCCTCCAAGTGGCTTCCCCAACAGGAAATGAGGTCTGCCGCTGGGACAGGGGCGTATTGTTATCACTGGGCGAATACCCGTCATCACCTGCTGAAACCCGGTCTTTCTTTCCTTCGCCGTTCCTCCGGTATTGGTCCAGCGTTCTCTTGGGGGGGGGGGGGGGGGGGGGCCTGAGCGTTCGACGGCTGTAATCAGAATGGCGGAAAAGTAATCCTTTTCTCCTAGCAGACGGACAAGATCATTACAGCGCTCCGAACAATGGGGACGATGTTAAAAACAAATTTCCTCCTCCCAGCCTGACGAGAGCGGCCCCGGAATGTTAAACGGCCCCCGATTTAAGCCGGAGAGCAGGTTTTTGGCATTTTCTTTTCCCATATGCCACCCATAAAGTCAGATCAGAATTACGCCCCGGTTACGATATAAAAAGGAGAGCAGGCTGTGAAATGTAACGCAATAATAATTACCTCAGTAACCTTCATTATGTTTGTATGCTGACATTTTACATAAAATTATGCAAAAAATGCCTAAACACATCTTATGGTTATGATATGAATATTCAAAAAGACAATAAAATATTAGGTAACCTTCTGACTGATGCAAAAAAAAACTAAACTAAAACAATACACCTGTTCATGAAAACATCATGCCAGACATTTTTTAAAAAAATGTTCATTTCCTGAAATCTTTGATTATAGTTAAGTAACACCTTATCTGGCCACAAGTGCCTGGTTTGAGGGACTGAATATGAGAGAAAGCTGAAAAAGCCAGAGATTTAAATTGCAACATAGGCTGTGTCCCATTCAACTCACAACAGAGTTCAAGCTCAAACCCCTGTGTCCTGTTCTTAACATTTTTATCAAGCTTGGTAATCGCAAATTAGTCACCCAGTCAAGATAATTCAATGAGGTACAATATTCTGCGAAAACAACCTTCTCTACTATTATGGCCCAGAACAGTCTGCTAGGAGAAAATGATTACTTTTCCACCATTCTGATTCTGATTACTCTGAAGAGAAATGGATGCTGAAAAGAAATGGAAATTTGTCACTTCTCATGAAAACATGCCCAAGTTAACACCAGATACCTCTCATGGCATTCTGCCAGTAGTTACATTATTGTACTGCTTCCACTTAGCATACATAGAGCCATAGCTGTAAATTTAGTCATCTTGTCGCATTGTTGAGTCTTGTTGACAATGAAACCATAAAGCGCATTGCATCCATTTTTTTTTTTTGCATTGGGACACCCTCCCAAGTTAATAAGTTCTCGTGTCTGACAATGTTTTAATCAATTTACTGACAAAGAAAATGTTGAAATGCATTATGAAACAACAGGAATTTATTTAGAATTAAAAAATATGTTTCTAAGTTTTGTAAAGCTGTGAGTGTGTTGTGTTCTCTTGATTTTGACAATTCTCATCTGGTGTGGTTGTGGTATGGCAGTCATCTAAAAAAAGAAACAAAACGTATTTATACAATATGGTCATTACAACCAAAATGCAGTTTTTAAAAAAAATAATGTACTGTAATGGACTATAGATCCAATGGAAACATCTCCTTAGTTTACATGACAGTGATAAGGACATGTTTTGAATGAATGAATGTAGGCTTATGTATTTTACTAGCTGGGATAAGACTAGATAAGAAGAGGAGACTTCCCCAGTATCAGTGTGATGTAATCAGGGTCATGATCTCTTTTCTTAACCTGTAGATCCATACTCCACTGAGGGAAAATCCTGGAGGTTCTGAGGCTCCATTTTAATCAATAACTACATTGTGTTGCCTTATTCATCTCAATTAATCTTTCAGTTACCACATGGGCTGTCCAATGTTATCTACTGTAAGAAGCGCTCAAACTGATTGAAGTACAGGTTAAGTCTGTTCACGTGCTTAGAAAAAAAGGCCATGGCCTAGGTTATCAGAGATCTGAGACATGTTGTTGGGTTAAATGCTAAATTAGACTGCTGTGGCAGAGCACACTGTAGCAGTGATTTCAAAATAATGAGTAAAGACATGTAAGCAGTTGAAACGGGTCATCAGATGCATGTGGACTGGACTAGGGCACTATGGGTCATACACTTTTGTTAGATATTTACAACAGCATAATTAAACACTCTAGCGGTAACATGCAAAATACTAGCTACAGCATACATGCGGTGGCAATACAAACATTTAAATTGCATATTGGAACGTACATAAGGCTACTCTGTAATTAGGTCACAGGAAATTAATGAAACACTTATTAAATGGACTGTGAGCTCAGAAAGTGTACACTACGCTACAGTACACACAACAGCCGTTATTACCCAAATCCTTCCTATGTGAGCAACGTTCTCAGAAACAGAAGCAGAAACAAATGGTGGATGCAGATACAATGAATGCAGTTTAAAAGGTCTTTAAAATCACAGTGCATGTGAAAATGGACTTATCATTTCACACTAGGCACAAGGCTGATTAATCTGTTCAAGCTGTGTGCCCTGTGAATTCGAACTCAGCCAACATCTGTTCATGAAGCCCCCCTGTTGCAGCAAACGCTTCAGCATATGGCTTAATATTAAAGTGTACATGTGTACAGTTTTATCCCACCACCGGTCGGGTAAGGTTGGCCAGGGTTTCTAGTGTTGGAACTCCTTTGGCCCGTCTAAATGCTACACAAGGTGTTCACAGGTTACCCGTTGTCAGTGTCCAGGTGGTGGTACTTCTTCTGTTGTACGGTGTGGCACACCCATGGCCAAAGGGTGGTGCGGGGGGGGGGTGCAAATGGGCTGAGAGCTGGCTGCCATACAGATTGCACCAGACTGTCTCTGTGAGGTCTGCTCTGGTGGATCTGAACTTGACTGTAGAGGGAACTTTGAGGCATATACACAGGAAGTAGGAGGTGGAGGAGGAGACAACAAGGGTGGGTTGGGCGGGGCGGGGGGGGGGGGGGGGGGGGGGGGTGGTATAGATGCAGACACACAGTGAAGTATACTGCTAAGGCTAGGAACAGATTTCCGAACAGAAGCAACGCAGAATACTTAAACAGCCTCTTAAAGAGTTCATTTTTTCTCATTCACTCACAAACCATTAGTCATTTTTTTCCTTTTTAGATAGGTGAGTTTTTTTTTCTCTTTTTCCCTCCGGGGAGGCTGAACACACTGATAAGGAGCCAGGTGTACTTTCGGGGAGTTTGATTCTGGGGTTGATTGATCGATGCATCCCCCCCGCCTCCGGGGATTTGCTAGTGGAAGCCGATCTGATACCACTGCTTTTTGCTTTTTTTTTCATTTGGGCATGAACACAATATAGCTCATGCACTGAACTGAAGCTTATCCCTGCTTCGGCTGAATAGACGTATAAGGGTTTAGCATGCAGGGGGAAAAGAAGGAAACAGGCTAAGCTACAGATTGGTTAAGGACACGTCCTTCTGACAGCGCAGGCCACAGCAGGCCTGTGCTTTCTGTAATCCTGATGGACACCGTACATACACCTGTCACCATGCCACCTTCCATCAGATGCACTCCTCCTATCAGTTAGTGTGCTTCAGAAAACAAGTTAAACATTCCCCCCACCACCCGCCCCCCCTCCCCCCCCCTCCCACCGCACCCCTTGAATTCCAAAGCAGTATGAAAACTGCTGTGAGTGCCATTAGCACAAACCTAGCGCCAGCGCCTAAACACATCAGGGCTACATTATCTGCGCTGTGACTGAAGCTGATGTGGACTCTTTGCTCACTGAGACTAGCAACAGATGCACCCCAACAGATTCTCTGAGTAATTGAAAAGCGTTTGGGGAGGAAG
This sequence comes from Anguilla anguilla, assembly GCF_013347855.1. Classification (NCBI taxonomy): domain Eukaryota; kingdom Metazoa; phylum Chordata; class Actinopteri; order Anguilliformes; family Anguillidae; genus Anguilla; species Anguilla anguilla. The sequence goes on from NC_049203.1 coordinate 12,960,527, forward strand.
AGGACTCATATTAGCTAAGGTGGCCAGCTGCAGAGGGTCTGTCCTGGTCTCTTTCTGTTGCACAAAAAACATTGCCAAAGAAATGCCATTAGGCTTTTCGAACCACTGGCAACAGGAGCCTCACAAAGAGCTTAGAAACAGATGGGAGCCGTAGATCCACTATTCTACCCATCCAAATAAATTTGTACTTCAATAATGATGGAGGGCTTATTTTCCCTAAGCCTCAGGCCTCAAGTACAAAAACAAAAAAGCAAACAAAAAAAATCTACATGTATCATGTAATTGTTTGATTTGCACCTTGGAATAGATCCACTTCTCAATGGAGGTGAAAATGAGATTAAGTGCAGCGGACAAGCCGGAAAAGGCATGGTCAGCCCAAACACAGAAATATTTTTTAAAAGATTTCTCGCTCTTGTGATCAGAATTATAATAATAATAAAAAATCTCAGTGATGAGGTTTTGTTGCTGGTCCAGTCTCTCCGAGGGAGGGAGATTTTAGGTAGGTGCAAATCTCTGGGTCTTGGGGGACACCTGCCACAATTTGAGCAGTACTGGACCCTGATTACAAGTGTGCGGCGGGGACTCCGCCAGTACGCTGAAGACAAAGACAAGCTGGGACCAATCAGATGCAGAGTTGGCATCGCTATAAACGAGATAGAAAAGAATGAGTTCCTGGATTATTTCACAGATGGAGAAACAAACTTCCCTCTTGTGCTGATTCGCCACATACAATCCCCCCCCCCCCCCCCCCCTCCCCCTGGCCCCCCATCATTTTTACAATTTAAAACACAGATATGAGCTGTCTCAGGGCAGTCTATAATCAGCAGCTCCGAGCCTAAAGGGAGTACATTCTGAGCTATCAAACAAACACCCCTCACTACTTCCGAAACCGACTGCGAGTTCCTAATGAGCGACTGTGGGGCTAGCCCAGCACGCGAATACCCCACCGCCTCACGCGCGCCTTCCCTGAAACGGGGAGATAAGAGACAAAGCAGCTTAGCGCTCTCCCGCGGCTCCGTGGAACGCGCGGGGAAACGGGGGGCCCTCGACGCACGGCTACCGGCTCTCGGGAGCGCCCACCAGAGGGGCCCTCCTCCTCGTACGCCGCACCCCTGCCCTCCTCCAGCCCTGGTGCTTAATTTAGGCTTCACAATTAAACACAGTACAATCCCAATTCATTTACAAATAGACAAATGCAACCTGGAGAGTTTAGAGATTAGCAAAATTAACTCGCAAACACTATATTTGTTTAAAAGAGAAAGACAAACACTTGCATTTAGAGTATTTGTCTGTAAAAAAAAAGTTCATGGCAAAAATTTTGACTGGAATCCAAGCTCGCTGACTCATACGGAGCTGCCTCCTCCTCGGTCGCCACAGAAATGCCATCCGGTCACTTTGCACTGCTGTAGAATGATCTTTAGCGACACTTTGCGCTGCTCAACCTGTTAGGCTGCATCAGGAATGAAGGCCCAAATAAAAAAAATGCACATCAAGTACATTGTGATCAATAACTTCCTTTCTGGGGCAGCTACCCACCACCCGATGCCAAAATATGAATTTGAGATACAAATATGAATTTGAGAACAAATAATAACATTGTAGCATAATAAATGTGCTGTACATTAATGGAATTCTTCAGCCAGAGTAACAGCAGAAGTTTGTGTGTTGCTGCCATCTTGATCACATTTTCTGAGAAACCACAGCGCTTCTAAGCGAAAGAGAGTAGGAAGTGGGAATGAGAGGCCCACTGACAGCTCTCGCACGCGTGCGTCCGCGCGCGGGAAAAGTTGTCTGTGTGGGCTATCGATGCCTGATCAGGTCGGAGCTACCTTGAATGTTTGTTGTCGCTTCCCAGATGGCTGTTACATGACTGCTGTCATTTACGTTTTAGCTTGATTAACAAGATCAAGTTAAAGCAAGCAGGGAGTGATTCATTAATCACTCAAAAACAGAAATCATGCATTTCTTTATTGAGTTAGCAAGTCAGCGTCAAAGCTTCAAGCAGCCCGTCATACTAGATTTCACCAAAATAGATTGTAAGTGACTTGGAGACTGCACAGGCTAACATTCACATGTATTGCAACTTTGCCACTGAAATCTAAACTAACCTGCTAAGAGTTGCATGAAGACTGAGACACAAAAAGTCTACATAATCTATCTCTGAATTGTCAAATGTCTATCCTTCATATACTACATGTATTTTGTATACAGCAGTAGCCTACTCTGAAAATAATCTATGTAGTCACTCCCCATCAGCTGACAAGAAGCATGTTCCCACACTATACAGCACATTGTTTTATGGCTGTGAGTCAAACCCAAACTTAATGAAATGATCCAGCAGATGCAGACCCCTTCCAAGGGACAATGGGGAGGAGTCAGCAGTCTGACCAATAGGAGAGGAGACACCATTTTTCTTACAGAGCAAAGGCAGATAGCCAAAGAAAACTACTTCCCTCTACTCATATGACAAATATCAATGATATTCCTCTTGACTTTTGTGTCACTGACCATAACCACGTCCGGGTTCTATCTGAATACAAAAACAAATACTTCTATCATTTTTAAAAATACAGATACAGATACAAATAAAGGTATCTCTGCATAGCCCTAGTACCCACCCGCTGGAAAATGAGTGATCAGTCACAATAAAAGTTACCATGGTAACAGCAAAAAACAAAAACAAAAGAGTTGACCAAAACCTTCCCATTCATTTGGTTGACAGAATTAGAGTTTGAACCTTCACCTGTCATATTTAGCATTCTGCTTTGGTAAATCCTTCCTGTGCCTTTCTCCAGTATGCACTTTCCCAGATCAAATTCTTTTGAAGTATTGCTTGCAGGGGGAAAGGTGTCAGCGTCAGGGACGCCACTGAGTATGCTGTCATATATAAATCATTGGAAGTCCTCTTTCTGGTGCCACAGAGTTGGGAAGGACCTTGGACTCCAACGCATTTGCATCTAAGAATGTTAGGAGCATGTTGATAAGAACATAATGCCACAGGATTACAGAGAAGGTCCAGAAACATCACTGTCAACCCATTAGTAAAAACCTTTCAGCATCAGAGGACAAAGACCATGCCATCTTTTTTTCAGGACTTGTACTTGTGTGTGTGTGCTTATAATTAAAAAAAAAGGTCACAACCAAATCTGGCATAGCATACCAGTTCAGATACTCTACAGAAAGTTGGCCGTTTATATAGAGACTGTATCATCATGATGGCGCTATGGAAACAGTGTTGTTACTCCTGCCCAACCGGAGTACTGTACACACCCTGCTTTACTAAAAATCAGACCAAAAATACCTTATGAAATTGGTGTCAGTGCAATCATAACAGTGATATTCTCAGAGGTTCTTGAATTAATATAAACAGCTTGCAAAATAAGATCTGTTTATCCCCACTGAGTGGGAACTTGACATGAGTCCTGCTGCTCTGAGCTTAGAGTCTAGTCTGCGGTACTCCGTTAAGTCTGGATAAATATTTCATTGATCGCAAAAAAAACCCAGGGAACAACAGAGGCAACAACAAGCACCCCCCTGTTAAAAAGGGAAGCTGATTCTGCAAAAAGTTTAAAAGAGAAATTGACTTTATTCCCTGATGTATAGGGAAAGAGAATAATAACATAATATTAAAAGTGGAATCCTTGCAAAAAAACAGATTCAGGGCTCAGAATTGCAGTCTGACACAATAGAGCTTAATTCCATACCAGTGACCGCTTCAGAAGCCCAAAAAGGAAAATAAATTAATGAATTCTGGCTACATTAATAGCCTACCAATGGAAAACTCCCCACTTGGCTAGTCTATTGTCGACAGAGCAAGTTCATTCAAAAGAGATTGACTGAAATCCAAATGAACGATTATGCTATTTAGCATATTGTCGTTTTCAACAGGATTTCAGGAGTGTTGTTCAATTCACGGACATGTCAGTGTCACAACACGTCATCTGCTCCAGTGTGTAACTGGAGCACAGAATGTGGGCTACCTCTTTTGCATGTGTCACATATGGCAACCATGGATTTAAAAAAATCCATAATCATAGAATTTGGATTACAATCATGGTTAAGGATTTCACACCCCAGTGTATTTTTTCACTAGGCTGTTGCAAGATGTACTGTAGACCAGTACAAGTTCCAGCACAGTACTGGGGGGTCAGAATCCACAGGTGAGTAAAGGGGGGGGGGGGGGGGGGGGGGGGGTGATACATTTAAAGAAATGTACAGTATATTGTAAGTTTTATATTAACATTCACACAAGTGAAAATAAACACTGCACTTGTTGCACACACTGCACTAGTCATAGTTTCATTTTACATTTTAATTAGGGTTGGCTCACAAAAAATGCATTAAGGCTCATTAAGGGAGCTGCCCACCATATTGTTTCTACAAATGCATGGTTTCTTCAGGCCTAATCAACTCCTATAATGTGAAGATGTTTTAGCGTCGGGCGAATGCGAGCCACGCACTTGCATTAAAATTCTTGAGCGCTAATGAGCTCGTGATAACTGGGAGCCCCAAAGTCACAACACAGACGGTGCAGCTGCAAATTAAAATGGTGGAGATAGATTGTGGTAGAAAAGTGGCAGACCATCGAGGTCCTCCGCCCGGCTTCTGCTGGGGTGAAGGTGACTAAAACACCGGCAACTTCGGTGGATTTCACTGGACTCCGTGTGCAAATCCAGCCCGTTTCACAGCCAATTACATTTTCAGGCTCAATTGACCGTGGGCATGGCCGGTGCCAGGGGTGGCGTAGCGTGGCATTCAGACAGATGTGCTTGGCAGCAGCACATCTGCTGTGGAATAATAATGGAGAGGTGAAATCCAGTGAGCTGGAGAGACCGCGTTACCCTTACCCAAAGTTAATCTGCCCCTTTCCAGGCCGCGACAAGGTGAGACGGCACGGCAACCTTCAGCCCGTACAATAAACTTGTGCCGCGCGCACGTTTTTAAACTAAACACATGCGCGAGTGAGCGAGCACATTGCTTTCACCGGGCCGAGAGGATTCGGCTGTTGACTTTATCCCAATATTGTAAAAAAATAAAAATAATAATAAAAATAAGTAGGAAGGAAGGAAGGAAATTCAGGCTGCAGGCCCAATACAAGATGCTGACTGTGATCCTCATAAGGAATAGCAGCAGAGTACAGATCCCACAGCCTATGGCCCATCTCTGGAGATATGGTATATAAAGTCTGCTAGCAGAGCTAAGGGATGGTTAGGATGACATTAACACAGGAGGCATTGTTCCTGACAAAGACAACATTGGCCTGGATTCATTCGAGAGTTGTCCTTAATGGCACAATTCACAATTCATTTAAGAGTGATTTTTTTTCTTCACAAACACAGAGTGGCAGAGTTCATTTTCATGATTGCTAAACTCGGCAAATTGTGTTGTGAAAATAAATGGGAATGCTTTCATTTAATTGTGAGTAAAAGTCAAGGAGAAAATTGGTTGGATAAATCCAGGGTGTTGTCTAATTCAGTCAGTGTTTCTCCCCAGCAATTTGTCTTTGACATCCCTGAATTTCTTACATAACTCTTTGTTTCTCATCATCATGGTACCTAATGAAGCAGCAGTAATATGCACCCATTCTCATGACTTTTTAATCAGGAAAAAGCAAGCGCAGTATCAAAAGCAGTGTTTCTTCCTTAAACTGTGACCCATTACCGCACAGAAACATGTCTCTGTTCTCTAAGACTCCGGAGGAAAAAAAAAAAACACTGATCCCCAATTAGCTTGCCTACCCCCGTCCTTGTCCTAGCCCTGAGGAGAGCAATGTCCAAACTCATCTTGTTGAGGCACGTACAGTACGACAACATTCAACCCTAATTATCTGCAGTCTACGTAGGGCTTATTTTGAGAACCTATTACAACACGCCAATACAGGGTAAAAATGTTATCTGAATCAATTCGCTCTGAATGTTCATGTGCTGAGATTACCATTTTAATCAACAGAGCGCGCTAGCTATGCAGAATGATGTCCTTGTTGTATGGATTTTTGCAATAAATGCCTTAACAATAGCATATCATATACAACACATGACAGGTGTACAATATGGCAACATTTGCTTCATTGATCTTGTTTTAATCCAGGTGAACATTCTAGAATCCAGGTGAACAAGTCTGTTTAACAGCAATCCGTTTTATAATTCTAAAAATATAGATAATGCATAATTAGTTATTAGGAAAACAGCCTGCAAAACTGTGTTTTTGTTCCACTATTCATTGGTTGGGGGGGGGGAGGTGGTGGTGGGGGGGGGGGGGTCAGGGAGATGGTTGAGGTATATGGGGGGAAGGGGGTGGTGTTCACAGGCAAAATCTCACCTGAGCTCATTTCAGCTCAGTCTTGAGTGACGTCAATAAGTGAGTGAATGTCCACTACAGAGGGTGGGGTTGTCCTCAATAATATTTTAGGGGATTCCTATTTAAATATTGAAATATATATTTAATTGTTGGTTCAGTATTTATTTTAATTCTTCAAGGATCTGGTTACCAAATAAGATGTCAAATGCACCTACTTTTGGTCATGGTCTGCTTTCAGCCACACAAGGCAAGGACCAAGGTGATTGAGGAGCCAACCAATCAAGACAGACTGGAAAAGTGATTAAAGATTCAACCAATAAATGGCCCCGATAAAGCAGCTAAGACACTCAGCTGAAGCAGAATAAAGGAACCTGATTGGCTCAAATGTACACCGCTCAGTAAGACTGCTCCATTCAACCCCTTTGACGCACATCAGTCATAGGACATAGAAATGGAGTCAGCTGTGATAATGCCGAGGCCCAGAGACGGTTTAAAACCCGGTAGTTGGAGTACTGGTGCATTCATCACGTGGGTGTAGGGGACAGCTCACACTGCCACAGGGAAAGCCCCAGAGCATTTCCCCCGCCTCTCACCCGCTTTCCCTAGTGCCCAGTCTAATTTGATCTTCAGCCCACAAGCTAGTGAAACATCTCGCTCACATACGCCTGGCCTTAATTGAACAGAGCCATTTCCCTGAATAGTGGAGGAGAGAGAAGAGGAGATGGAGGGAAGAGAGGAAAGGGGAGAAGAGGTGAGAGAGAGAGAGAGAGAGTCGGGGAGAAAGACAGAGAGAAAGAGAGAGGTGGGAAGTAGAGGAGAGGGGGAGATAGGGGAATATATACAGCAGAGGGAGATGCATTGGAGATGAGTGAAGAAGCTTCTGCCACAGGGGACACAATCTGAAAGCAATCAGTGGATTTCTGTGAAGCATAGCATGCTCTCTTTCCGAGTCCATCTGAAGCAGCTTGGAAGGTGGGCAGGAAGGAGGGTGGGGGGAGGTGCGGTGGTGCATGTGGTGGAAGTGGTTTTATTAGTGTTGCCCATGAATTAATGATATTTTATAGTAATGGCACCATAATATCGCTATTGACAATACTATGTAATATTTGCAGTGCACTTCTTAATTTGTTTTGGATATCTGACAAAGTATAAGACATGACTACTTTCAGGAACATGACATTAAAATGTCCCAAACATTCTGGTGCCCTGCACTGGGGAAGTGGGATCTATGTATATGGAGTGCTGATCACTTGTTCACCAACCAAAGTGTATAAAAATACCCTCAAATAAAAGCTGAGAATGTGCACGTTAACCACATGAGAATATGAAACTAACGCAATTCATTTCTCATTTGGTTCAAGCAGGCGAGACTCTCAGAGGCCAAAGATCACCGTGTATTTTCAGTGGGCGCAGAGGCGATTCGGGGCGCACGGGAAGAGAAATGAGGTTCAGCGCAAGCATTTCCTCTTTGTCTCAGTCACATCTCATTGGCCTGTCATACGTGGCGAGACAGAGCTGTATCCAACCGCACGCTGCATTCGCACACAAACACGCCGCACCGCACCGCACACTGGCAGCTGGCCATCCATCACCAGGGCCGGTTGAAATTCCTGATTTCTGCCGTTACCGGTAATCCCCTCCTCCCTGCACTATGAGGTCACCGTTGCCTCTTCTCGAAAACACTTGTAAAATAATCATCCTACTGCGGCACGTTAATCGAGCCAACTGATGTAATTACCACAACTGTGGCTTCTAAGCGTGCAGATTGACTCCTAAGTAACACACACACACACACACACACAAACTTTTGGCCCTAGTGCTCAGCAGTAGAGCCAGACAATGCACCACTTTAAGAACCAGAGGAAAAATGTGGAATTCTCGCTTGTGGTGTGCTTTTTTAATAAATCTTTTATTTTAGTTTCCAGAGAATCCAAAGTGTTCAGAGTCACTGTCTCAGCAGTGCAATTTCAACATCAGCTCCACTTAATAATTATATCTCCCCGCAGCACAATTTTGCAAGGACACGTAAAGTTATGCCGGATAGTCTTCATCCACATTTCAGGACAGGGCGAGAAGCCAGACGGGAGCTGAGGAGATATGAACAATGCAGAAGAATCACGTTTAGAGCTTAGAGATTTGTGCTCTGACTGGGAGTAACGCAAAAAGGCGGAATACTAATACATCACTCACGCCCGCGCATGCGTGACCACAGCCGATTCATGGCTCGCATTTCATGGCTGGGAGAACAGGTGTGCCCAATATTGGAAAGATAATCAAGAAGCCCTTAGCAGATGATGTACAGTGCTTGAGGACTGCTCCTCTCTCTCTCTCTCCCTCTCCCTCTCCCTCTTTCTCTCTAAGTCTGTTCTCTTCATCTAAAGTCCTTCCATCACTTACATTTGCACAATGGCTAAAGGACTAAGCAGCATTGATTGGTGATCAATGTATAAGTATCCCTCATTTCTGTTGCTGATTACATAATCAATCCCAGACATGTCTGTGCATTAAGTGGTGTTATTGCCTATGGGGAACATGAAGTGGGCTGGGGGCGTATCTTGAGAAGTCTTTTCACATTACGCCAGAGCTCATCAGCCATTGTGGGGAAAAAGTGCTTTCATACCTGTCCAGGTATCGTATCTTCCTCAGTTTCACACAGTAGGAGCCAGCCAGTAATGCACTCTACAGTGCCAGATTTATTAGCAGTTCTGCTTATCGGAATTCACAGAAGCAGACCGGTTTCGTTTAACCTCTCCGTAGCAACAGAAAAGACAGAACGAGAACCAGGATACAGAGGGAGAAATAGTGGGATTGGAAAGGGGGAGGATGGTGAGAGAGAGGGGGGGATATCTGTTCAAATGAATAATGTATAGGCCACCACCACCGGCCTTCAGCCTGGATGCAGACTCAACATAAGACCCTGCAACTTCACTGTCATAATAAGGAAATGATTTACTGGTGTAATTTCCTGTAACTTTTGCTCTCTCTGTCTTGGATCTATGTATGTGAGTGTGTGTGTGTTTGAGAGAGTGAGAGTGAGAGAGAGAGAGAGAGAGAGAGAGAGAGGGAGGGAGGAAGAGAGAGGGAGAGCGAGAGAGTCTGTTGGGAAGAGTATTGATTGGTAAAAGCACATTAGCTACAGGGTTATTTCATTACTTGTTTAAACGAGATCTAGAAAATGGTCCCCGTCACACTTGAGCCCACAGCAGTTGAAGCGCTGCGGAGGGGGAGGGAGGGGGCGTTAAAAGGCATCTCTTTTACAGTTCTGAGGAATTCTTTTTTTCATCTCTCCCTTTTTTTCAATCCATTTCATGTTTGTCCTCTTCAGATGAATCAAGAAAGGGATTTGCAGAACTCAAACAGCCATTCTCCGCTGGCCTTGCAGCGATAATACTGGTGATTATTTCTGGCACTTCAAATGCGATGCTTAAAGTCTGTGTGTCGGGTGAGGCGCGGTGGTCTGAGAGAGCAGATGGGAAGCCGCGGTTCTAACTAAAATGATTTTGTCAGCTGCAGGATTATGGAAGAAAAGATTTTCTCCCATCTTCAGTGCGCTTCCACCTTTCCTCCTTTGACAAAAGTTAATTTGTGATAGCCAATAAATCACCTCGGATGAGTGCTACGCAACGCAGTGTGACAGTTCACTACGTTTTTCTAAAACTAATGCACCGAAAAGCCAAAAGGGCTCCTCGCTGAATGCAAGCGTAGTGGCTCTGTAAGACTGGCACAGGCTTTCATGCAGATCCTTCTGACTGGGGAATACATTTAAAACTGTGTCTCGTTGCGCCATCCATTTCTGTTTTCCTTCATGATATCTCATTTTAGCTTTAATTAGTTCCCCTGTCCTTTCGCTATCAGTTGTCAGAGTGGTTAGCCGAAGTTCGGAAAAGGCTCCATTTGTGAATGTCTGAGTCACCCTGCTCTGACCCCAGGGCTTAAAATACTTCAGCAGGAAGAACTACTCTTAAAAGAGATGATGAAAAAAAAAAAAAAAAAAACAAAGTAAAATTGAAAGAAGGAAAGGGGGAAGACCCTTTGTAAAAAATGAATAATGACAGACAAGGCTATTGAATTTGAAACAAGAGACAGAAAGCCTTGAGAATAACTGAACCACTGCCTGTGGAATAACTGATTAAGAAATTCACTGTGTGTGTGTGTGTATTTGTATGTGTGAGAGAGTTTGTGTTCATGTGCCTGTCTGTGTATGTGCTCGTTTGTGTGCTTTTGTCTGGGTATGTGAGTTTTTGTGTGCTTGTGTCTGTGTATGTGCTCGTTTGTGTGCTTGTGTCTGTGTATGTGTATGTTTGTGTGCTTGTGTCTGTATGTGCTCGTTTGTGTGCTTGTGTCTGTGTATGTGTTTGTTTGTGTGCTTGTGTCTGTGTACGTGTTTGTTTGTGTGCTTGTGTCGGTGTATGTGTTTGTTTGTTATATCCTTCAGTGCCAGAGTTGGGTTCTTCAGATGCTCTTTGCAGTTAATCCAGAGTTTTTTTATGAGTTCACCGAGAGGGAAGATCAGTCGGGTTTTGAACTCTGATTTGTTTGATTCCTTTAATTATTTATGATAATTATTTTCTGTTTTTTTTTTCAAACGTGGACAGAAGACAGTCCGCAAAAGAGTAGCCAGCATTTGTTGAAACCAACCGCAAGACTGCAATGATTGCTGTCTACCGTTTAAACACAATCTACAAAGTATCTTTGTAAACAAAGCATCTAATTGAATTTAATTATATATGAGCTGAAAGGCATTCTCTGCTCTCTCTTGTGTTTGTGTAAGTGAAACTGATTCTCATAAAAACACGAGAGAGTTTTTAAAATACATTTTTGATGAGCTTCAGGCTAGTCCCATGCACAAGACAACCAATCAGATTTACTAATTTGGTATTTCTTTATTTAGCTTATCGGTTGGGAACAATGCAAATAAACACTGGTACATTGTTATAAAGATTACATTTATATTGCTATACTTATAATTAGTTTTTGTCCCCATTTATGTGTCTTGTGGATACCGTAAGCAATTTAAAAGGTTTATCAAAGGTTAAATTAAAGGGGGTCATTTAAGGAGAGATTGTACAGTATGGTGCAGTCCACAGGGGAACCAACTTTCCACCTGTATACAAATCCTCCAACTTGGCATGGGGTTTGATTTCCCAACAGGTCACTTTCTGTACTGAGATTCAAATCTGTATCCTTCGCTGCTTCCCCGTCTGAATGAATGGAGGGGACGCGGGGACGCGAAAATTCATTTACACAAAAAATTGTATCTATTTTGTATCTATGGCCACAGGTGTCAGACTCAAATTCTGTCAGTGAGAAAAAAAGTTAAGAAGCGTGTTAAAAATAACAAGTTGGTGTCCTCCAAAAATGAACAATTACCAAAAAGGAAACTTCTAAAATAGAAATACTATATTAACATAACACCTGCATTACCAGTATGTATTATCTTGATAAATAATAAGTATTTGTTTGTTTCAAACTAAAGCAACCCCTAATGTATTAGGGGTACAGTGAAAACTAAGCAGCATGAGCCAGCTGCTCCACAGGAATTTTCACTATTATGTTGCATTTAAGCTACACGAAAATGAGTGTTTTGAACACATACATTTTTAAAAAGAAATGACTCATCAGCATTTCCTATGGTAAGCCAGGCCAAGGAAATATAATTGTCAAGGCTGCATTGATTCCACTTTGTCAGAACGCTTTACCTTTCAAGCATTAAATACTCCCGGTGGAACAACTATACCAGTCAACACAAAAATGCATTGTTAAAGAAAATTAAACATCCTATTGAGACTTCCTCTATTTGGCACCAAATATCAGTATTATTATATTGACAAACCACATACAGTCTTTACATAAAGACGTATGCTGCTGTTTAGTAATATCTTGTAACGAGTCTGTCCCACATGCTAAGTCGGAATTGAAGAACACTTCACTACATCTTACTAATAGGGTCACCAGTTTGTCTCCACCATGTGACCTGCAGGAATTTAAGCATTTCAACAATTATCCTCCTGGGGTCCCCATAGGCACTCAAATGGCACAGTCCAGTGACTAATCATACAATTGAATTTCTAATTTATACATTCATAAAAACAATTAGTTGATCAAGATATGGGGAGAGTCAGGAAGGAAAACGAACATGGATTTTCAATTATAAGATAAGCAAGTCTTTGAGCCAGTGGTCCTCACTCCTGGTCCTGGAGAGCTGCAGGGTCTGCTGGCTTTCATTGTTACTCAGCAGTTGACCAGCAGAGCAATTGATCAGTAAAAGTACTGCATTATACAGTTAACTCAGGTCACCTGGTTTCTTGGGTCTGGATCAGTCTCTGATCTTAAGGAAAAAACAAAAACCAATACTTTATCAACTTAGATTATTGAGGTGATGCAAATGGAATAATTGTTTGAGAAGGGGCTTGACAAAAGGGCTATCACGACCTCCAGCTGGTGGAGGACTGAAGTACCATGCGAGAAAACAAGAGTAAACAAACTGATGGCCCTACTCATTAATGAGATCGTCCTTGTTTAATAGGATAATGCTATGACTGTGTGCTAGTTTCACTTTACTATATACACCTGCTCTTTAACATAAATAGCCTGCTCTTTCAAACAGAAAATCATGAGGCTGAAATTAAGTACATTATACTGTATAAGGCATGCACACATGGTGAAGGGCTTCAGCTGTTCAATCAAACACAACAATGGGGGTGACAACAAAGTGACTTTGATCATGTTATGATTGTTGGTGCCAGAAGTGGTGGTTCAGCATCTCAGAAACAGCTGCCCACCTTGAATTTTCGTGCACAACCGTCTCTAGGGATTGCGCAAAATCAAAAATATCCTGTGAGTTCTGTGGGTGAAAACACTTTGTAAATGAGAGAGGTCAGGGGAGAATGGGTAGACTCATTCAAGTAGAAAGGCCATAAATGCTCAAATAACAGCTGTTTACAACAATAGAGTGCAGAAGGACATCTCTGAATGCACAACATCAAATTTTGAAGTGGATGGGCCACAGCCGCAGAAAACCACACTGGGTTGGACTCTTGCCGGCTAAGAACAGGTGGATAATGCTTCCGTAGGCAGGTTATCACCAAAACGGTGCAAATGAAGATTGGAAAAAGGACTCCCGACGAATCTTCATTTCTAGTGCGACATGCAGATGGTAGGGTCCGAATTTAGCAGAAACGGCATGCATCAATCAAACCCCTTGTGTAAATGGTGGAGGCTGGTGGTGTAATGGCTAGGGGAATGTTTACTTTGACGTGAGGATGTTTTCACTCATTAGGTCACTTAATACCAAATGAGCATCATTTGAATGCCACAGCATACCTAAGTATTGTTGCTGACTACGTGCATCCCTTTATGGCTACAGTCTATCCTTATCAAATGGATACTTCCAGCAGAATAATGCACCACTTCAGAAAGCATGCATCATCTCAAGCTGGTTCGCAGCGTGAACGAGTCGCTGAAAAATCTGCAGGAACAGCGTGATGCTATCGAGTCAGCATGGACCAAAATCCGTAAGGAATGTTCTCAGCACCTTGTAGAATCCATGCTGTGAAGAATTGAGGGCGTCCTGGAGGCAAAAGGGGCTCCTATCCTGTGCTACAAAGGTGTACTGTAACTAATAGAGGCCACTGAGTGTATATATTCTGTCACACAGAATTTCCTTGGATATCTGAAGTGCGTAATATTCTAGTGTAACCTCGTATGTGCTTGAAAAAAGTAAAAAAATAAGTATTGTAAGGATTTCAGTCATGGACTTTCAGACAGCAGTAGTAGTTATTGAATTTCACACTGAAATGACAAACTGGACAACGCCGCCAGCCCCTCTTTGTTTTCCTGAGTTCGTCCTTCTGAACTAAAGTGTAAAACCATACCAGCGCGAGTTAAAATGCAACCTTAAGTCATTCCAATACAGAGGTAAATGGTAAATGTAAATGAGAGAGGCAGGAGATCAATTTGGGGTGCTGATGTGAGATTTCAAATGAATGATTCTCCTAGCCTTTGGGTGCTTTCTGTCCTAAGGTTAATATGGGACTCTCAAATTGAAGGGGCAATCAAGTAAGCAGACCAATTACCTGAAGGTTTGTGTATATGTGTGTGTGTGTGTGTGGACTGAGAGAACTAAGGGGGGTGGGGCCCCATAAAACCAAATTATCTTTCATCGGACCAGAGGTGTCAGAGACCTGGATGCTAATAGTACCAGTTTGTTTTTAATGCATTTCAGAACTGATTCAATTAAGTCAGTGAACTACATACCTTGGTTCAAAGGCCTAAATTAGCTCTTGATTGACAGGAAACTACAAAAATCTTCAGAAACTACAGCAGCCCATGACTGGTGATCAAAACGTCTGTCTTTAGTACAGCGATATATGGAGATAAAAGCTGTATAGGCATTAAAATCTTCCTCAGATTTCCTTTTTCTGATTCACAGGTCTCAGTCTGCCTCATGCATGCGTCCCCTGATGCAATAACTGCAGAGTTCTGGTGGCACACGGCAGTGTGAGGATGGGTCACGCACGTTTTGGAGTGTGTGCGTGCGTGCGTGAGTGTGTGTGTGTGTGTGTGTGTGTGCGCGTGTGTAGCAGAGTTCAGAGACGCCAGTGAGCTTGTGAGCAGCAGCTACAGAGAGAATCGCTGCACCGTAGAGTTGGAATAGGACCGGGACCAGTTTTCCTGGAGGAGGACCTTTGGTCTTTGGTTGGCAGATTAATCGTAGCTCTTGCTGTGTTGAGCAGTTGGCCTGGGGCATGGTTCGAAACCGCCAGCAGACATACTCCCATTACAAATTTGCCAGTGTGTGCCTGTTGTAGCTATGAGATTGGCCTGAAGACATGATTGTACATCCTACGCATCCTAAACCATGAGACAATGGGGAAAAAGGTTTTATTTATTTATTTATTTATTTATTTATTTATTTATTTATTTATTTATTTTTACCACAATCCTACATAGCATTGTGGCCTGATCAGTATGCTCCATCTCTTCTCCTCCTCTTTAAGGAAACCCCAGTATCCCTTTTTTTCTTTCAGACAAAAAAAAACAAAACAAAAAAAACAGTCAATACAGCATTATCTTGGAACGGTGTCATAAGATTCTTAATTTGAAGAGAGAAGAACACCATAAACAGACTGGAACGTTTTTCCCCACTTTCTCCAGGGAGGCCTATATACCTGTAGCAAATTATTTGATCAGCGCTACGCTTCATTTTCTCTGGAAAAATCGATCAGATGTCCAGCTTCCAGCACGGCGACTTACTGCAATCTTTTATCTACGGTTATCTAATTATGCTCGAAAAATGTTCCAGAAGACATTTCCACATATTACGGGGCGAGAGGGAACAAGCCATCGTGCTCATTTATTTACTGGCAAAGACCGTTCTCCCAATCTCAGGGGCAGGCCATGAAGATGTTTAAGTCCGGAACGCAGCATCATAAATTAAACTGAAATATGCTAATATTCATGAGCCAGAATTTTTTTTTTGCACTGTTTTCGATGATAACAGCTTTGCAAAGTTATCAGATAATAAAACCTATACTGAATCCAAAGATTATGGCCCCCAATTTCAAAGAAACACAAAAAGAGGAATTTTGCTAGAAAAGCATTGCTTTATGATAGAAAGAAAATTCTGTTTACAAGATTCACTGGTTTGTAAAATAAATAATTCACACTAATATACACCATTACTAACTGTGATAACCGCAAACAACCCAGTTCGGCTTTGAAAGAGTCTATCTGTTTTCAATAAAAAAATAGCAAAAGCTTGCGAACGATGTGTGAAAATGGTTGAGTCAAAGTCAAAAGTGTTTATACTGAACTTCGTCTTTCTTGCAATGTTTACACCAAGTGCTTTCATACTGTACAAGATAAATGTGTTGCCTTTGATTCAGACATTGATTAATAAAAAAAATCCAAGAAAAGCAGCATGCTCAACGTGAACTGTTTAACGATTCTGATAAACAGTTGCAATTTAAATATTATCTGAGTGAATCACACACAGAGGTTTTTTATTCTGCCAGCTTTTCATCATGCTAATTTTTCCAACTGAAGTGAGAGCTAACAATTTTTTACTCTGACATTAAAATGATTAAAATACTGCTTAATGCAGAAGTGATACTCAAATGGTGCTAATCCTCTTCATGTTTTAAACATTACTCTATCAGTGACAGCAGGCAGATTAGAAGGACTCTGCAAACAACAATTGTGTATCAAAAATATTCCACATGCACAAGTAAATAAAATGACTATGTACAAAATGAATGTAATGTAAAGCAAAAATACACTAGAAAAATACAGTAATGAAGGAACGAACCACATTGGAGTGATGCATTAATTGACTAATTTCCAAATTCACTGGTTGGAGATACAAGATAACATGTTCAAAGTGCCACATCAACAGTACAGTCAGAGGGATGTGACTTTCATGCAAAGTACAGTAATATCAGAGGGATGTGGCCCTCATGCAGTGTACT
This sequence comes from Anguilla anguilla, assembly GCF_013347855.1. Lineage (NCBI taxonomy): Eukaryota > Metazoa > Chordata > Actinopteri > Anguilliformes > Anguillidae > Anguilla > Anguilla anguilla. The sequence continues at coordinate 12,977,293 of NC_049203.1, forward strand.
GACATTGGTTCCTCCACATGTCCTGCACCATGAATAGAAGGAGATACAACGGCAAATACGAGCAATCTAAATTCTGTCACTAGTAGGATTCACAAATCTGCTAAACAGTGTGTGTGTTTCATTTGGGATGGAAGCTGGGGGGGGGGTTACAGATTGTTAGTAATCTGTCAGAAATTCTACAGGTGTCTTAATGCAGTCAAGTTAATTAGTTGAGCCAAACCTGTTGGCGATATTGTGGAGATAGCTCTGCAGAACTGGGGCAGGAGATATTGTCCGAGGAAATGTCTCATTATTCAGCCTTCAGACTTCCCACACTGCCGCAAGGCAGAAGACGGAATTTCATTCCCCCGGGCTACTATTCCATATTGTCCATTACAATGCCTTAATGGCTGGTGACAACTTGTACATTTACGACCGCATAGTCTATTCTGTCTCTGCAGCGAGAATCATCCAGCCGTACAATCATTATGAGGATGAGTGTGCCATCAATCAACCGTTGTCACGGAAGCAGGGCTGGCCATGTTGTGGACTGGGGCATTCCGTGGCCCATGGGGGCCTGTTTCAAAATTCTGTCATGAGGCCCCCTTCCTCTCCTTTCATGGCTACATACAGAGTTGTGGTAGAGCAGCACAACTGCATGAATAAAAAGCGCATATATGAATAAGGACACATAAAAAGACATTATTTACTCTCTTCATTGGTTCTCTAAACACCTAAACAATTTTGATGAAGCGATAAAGTTATATATTTTACTGAAGAAATTCAGGTAAAGTGCCTTGCTCAAGGCAGCTAAGGAGCTGGAATTACATGGACAATCATATTATCAAGATATCAAAGGCACTGCAACACTTACAACATATACTGGGAAATGAAAGATGACTGCTTCCTTGATATATTGCAAAAATGTTTGGTCATGATGTATATTTATCATTGTATTTCCTCAAAGGTCCACATATTTGCAGTGTATTGCAGTAAATTACATTTCTGCAAAGATGTACTTGTTAAATTGCTCGCCATTGGGGAAGCAGCTTGGAGTATGCCTAAGAATGCAGCATTAAATTGAATTTAGGCAAATTGATCAAATTAAATATCTCTAACACATAGGGCAAGAAGATTCTTTTCACTACTATCCAAGACAAGAACAAGAAGAGGTTAATTGCAATAAATATATCAATATGAAAATCTTAACGGGGCAAAATGCTTGATGGAATACTACTTTGCATCATCAACTTTGAAAATTGCTTTCACAACATTTTTTCAAATTAGTTAGGTATCTCAAGGCCCTTGTTATACTTATCGTTAGAGCTTAATAAGCTGCAGTAGATTGTTAAGGGAGTCCTTTAAAGGAAAGATTAAATAAAGAAAGGATAAAACAAATTTTACCTTGAGGTGTGTGCTAACAATGCTCTAATTAATATGCAGTAGCTGCAGAATAATTCCCTTTACATTTTAGAATCACAACAGCATATGACACAAATATAACACAGCCTTATTCAAGTCAGGGATGCAAGTAATTAAGTAAATTCAGTCTTTTGGGACTGCAAATATTTAAATGTATTTTAATAAACCAAGAGGACAATCCTATTACCTGCATATGGTGATAAAGTAAAGAGGAAAATGATGATTTATCAGTTGAAATATAAATGCTGCTTGAGCCATCATTGCAGGGGAAATACGATGTGTATTTACATAATTCTTCTGAAATCAATGCAGTTCATTTCTAGATGCAGTACATTTCTACTATCAGTAGAAGTATGGCAGGAGGTAACTCCTTCAGACATATTTGCAATGCATTCTTCACACATCAACGCTTTTAAAGTTGGTGCACATTCTACCCATTTTGAAGTTAATATTTTGGAGGAAAGCTATCTGCAATAGAAGCAGTAATAACATTATTTATTTATTTGAAAATTATTATTATTGACAAAACGGTTATTATACAAATATTGCAGCAGGCAAGCAGTTTCAATTTGTATAGCTGATGCTATGGTTTGGTTAAACAGCTCTTCAAATGGATCATTTCATCTTCCCATGGTTACCATGATGACACCTCACGAGCAGTTCAGGCAGCTTATTTTGTGGAGTTTTGTCAGGTGCACTGTCCGAATCTGTGGAATGCACTGTATATTAACTTTTGCACATATGAGCTTGCAGAGAACGTCAAGCTCTTGCCATTTTCCTACAATCTAGAGAAAGTCTGGCACTGCATCGAGCCTGGGCTTGAGAACCTAATCTGGTCTCTGCCTCTGCTGCAGTACATGACCTGGCCCACTGACAGCTCTCACAGCACTTCCTGATATTTTTTGGTGGAATTTAAATTTTGGTCATTTCCACCTATGTCCCCCTGTTCTGCTAAATTACACAGCAGATGGCAGATCACTTAGCTTAAATTCATGCTTAAAAAGCATGAACAGTCAAAAGTGAGGCTTACTTAATTTACGTAGAAACATCGGATGGTGTGGCAGGTTAGATTACAATTGGCAGAGTCTCTAATGATCTCTTCTCAAAGCCAGTTGGTTCTTAGCAGGTTAATATATTACACTATGATCATTTTTGTAAATCAAATTCACTCATCGTTAAATCATTCACCCAGGCCAGTCGCTACTTCCTGAGCCCGAAACATCTGTCACTGTGGATAAAATAAAGCATGAGCAGTTCTTGTTGTCGTTTGCTGTAGACTGTACTGTGCAAAACACTATGTTTTGTATTTTCATATCTTATGCTGATGCCACAAGTGAAGTTCCTTTTGGGATAAACATTTTTTGTGTGTGTGTGATTTACTGGTAATCTAATTACATTCAAATAGCCCAGCACAAATTAAGTGTTCCTTTTTCATACATCTAAAGCTAGGCAGTTGCTTCTGAGCTCTAAATTGCAGTGATTTTCTGCATTACAACAAACCCAAAAAATGATTGCATATTTCAGACAAGACAATTATTGTTATCATAGTATGTAGTATAAAATTATAATGCTCAATGGACAGTTACTTTGACAATCTGAAGACAATATTTAAAAGAAGGGATGGCTATGTCAGGGCGGTATGTCATTGAAGGGTACAGAGAGGACCTGAAATCATCCTCCTAACAGCTTAAAAATTCTGAGCTTGTGGAGATTCATCACGCCAGTTCCAGCCGATCGTTTGTTCACACAGATTATCGATAAAGGTTTCTCTCCCTTCCCGATAAAGAGGCGAAGCGGAGCCGTCCCCGGCGGCGTGATGTAGGATTATTGTATTTTGACATTTTGACAGCGAGGTTCGAGAAGCCTCGTTCAGCTTCGCGGGACGCCGGGAAGAACGACCTGAGGCGACCCCAAAATTTCTCGGCGGGGAAGCGGCTCTTTCTCTTTTTTTTTTCCGTCTCTGTTGTTGTTTGTTTGATAACGTCATGGAATTTGGAGCGCAACCAGAGACAAATGGCATTCTGATTCTGTTCCATGACAGTCTCAGGATTCAGTCGAGGCTTTTTCGGGGGGGGGGTCCAGACTGCGCACAGCAAGGTGAACCGGGCTGCGAGGAGCAGTACATCATGGCACGGCACGCTAAAACACTGCCAGTTGGCAGCGCGAGGAAGGCGGACCTTGGGCCCAGCAGTCACGGTGACCTTGGCCCGGGCTGCAGTCAGACCCTGCCATTTTAATGAGAGGGACGGCGTGATTGATGACTGCGATGAAGGAGGAGGTCCGCCCCGAAGAGGGGGATACTGACGCTGGGACCCGACGCTTCACGTACGGACCTTGTTCTCTCGGAAAGAAGGGAGTGTACCTCGTTAGACTTGGAGGTGACAGAGGGCGTGTTGCTGTGTTATTGGTCGGGGAAGTGAGTGAGAGAGGGAGAGAGAGATTGAGAGAGAGAGAGAGAGAGAGAAAGAGAGAGAGAGGTTCTGTTTTAAAGCACACGCTTTAAGAGACATCAAAGAGAATCACATTTTTTGTTTGAACACAGGCCAAAGCACTAAACTCCATTTTGGCTTCACAGTTCACAACTGTTATATCATTAATCATGGAACCCCCCCCCCCCCCCCCGCCCCCCTCACGCTTAGTTTGCTCCAGGTCAGCCATTAAAATATATTCAGTCACAACCCTACCGATATTCCCACAGAAACAACACAGGGCACATGGTTTCAGCTGCACTGCTACCCACTGCTATGCTGCCCCCTCATGGCAGGGGAAGGCAGATTGAGAGACAGAATCCAGCTGGGGCATTTATGATGGACCCAAGACTACAGACAGCTAGGGAAGCTGGAGCTGAAGCCTTTCCCCACTTTTGCTTGTACTGTGCTGTCTGGGGACTCAAATAAACAAGACAGTGTCACAGCAGGAGACAGGCTAACAGTAACAGACAGCACCAAACCAGGGCACTTGCAGTGGACACAACATTAGAGATAACAAGGGGGGCGGGGTGGGTTTGGGATGCTGGGGCCCTGGTCTCACAAAACCTGCACTGTCACCTTGCTCTCTGGGGATTCAGAATAGAAGGAAAACAAACAATGGCCTGGGTTCTGTTCACCTCAGGGTTGCTTTTCCCTGTTTCATTACAATCTCTGCTCAGATCCATCATCATCCTGGGGGGGGGGGGGTGGGTCATTGCTCCTATCAGTCTGCAGGTAAGGACAGGTAGATCTGTATGGTTACAAAAACTCACAAATAGAAACATCCTGTCAGGGTGACTGATGGATTGAAATAGCACTTACCCCCCCGGGGCAGGAGGGGGACTGCAGGTGTGTAAGGGGGGGTCCTCTCCGACAAGGCACCTGCTACCCTCACTAAGCCGAGATGCCTTGTCCAGACATTTGAAACCCCCCCCCCCCCCCCCCCCCCCCATTGACCCTGCCTCTATTGATGCCACCCTGGCTATGGTTGGGATGAGAAAAAGGTTACAAATTGTTTTATGCCCTGAAACGAGGCTTTGCTGACTGTCCACCTGCATGGTGCTGTTACTATGGCTGCGGATGGTGCGGCTGTGTAAAGTTGTGTTAATTAATTTAATTGCGCCGCTTCTGGATACAACTATCGGTTCCACAGCATCGCCCCCGGCGCAGCCTCCGAATGCAAGAGAGCACTTCTCAGACGCTGCGGCACAACTTTCCAACCCATTTAGATTGAATGTGGCAATAAAAGGGAGCATTAGCCGTAGCGGCTTGATAGTAGGGTCTGGGGCTGGGAATGGGGGTGGGCAGGGAGGTAAGATTACTGCGGCAAGCAGTTTTGCACGAGGCTGCACATTCACTACAGCCCCGCCCACTGCGTGTGTTAAGCGCTCGCGCTGGATCTGAAACTCCGTCGCTTTGATCGGAAAGGAGAGCGCGGGCAGGACGCGGGGGTATCTGCCCTCGAATCAAATATCTGCTTTCCCGCGCGCATCTTTTTCCCGGCCGCTCCCCGAACGCGATTACCCGCCTCCACCCGCCATCTGTCACATTCCGAGGGTTCGTCGAAGAGGGGAGCGCTAACGGGGCAGGGCTTTTTGGCGCTCGCTGTCCCGATGCGGTCCAAGCCAATTTAACAGCTACTGCCGTGGCCTCAGAGTGCCTGTTCCTCAGTTCCTTCCTGGTGAGCAGATGATTAAATTAATACTGACTCTGCCGGATTTGTCTCTGTGGCAGGTCTACTTGATCTTCAGTAAATCCCCAGGAAGGTGAGGCTTGTGGAAAGATTTTTATTTTATTTGAGTCCTTGTTCCTTACATGTGTTGGCTAATGAACTCAATGTGTGCTCGGACTAATGCAAGGAGCTTGAAATGATTTTTTTAATGCCATAATCTTGTAGAAAAAAATCAGAAAATGACCCCAAAGAGGAAAAAAAAATAATAATGGAAAACTGAATTTGCAAGGACCATATAAATTCAACTGAACTTACTGTACTTACTGCCAGCCTTGGTGCCAGAGAGCTGCAGGGCCTGCTGGTTTTCATTGTTACTCAGCCTTTAATTGATTGTTAATAGCAATTAGTTACACAGTTACCTCACCCTTTGCCTTAGGTTCATTTCCTGGATGTATTATTTAATACTTTATGAATATGTGACTTTAACGTTGGGGTATGCAACTTTATTATTGGAGTTCCAAATATACAGATCCTCCAAAATGAGCAATACTGTTCCACAAGTGGTGATTCATTTCAGCCCTGGAGTGTCTCTCCAAGGTGTCAAAACCAAGGGTTCTTCTCACACACGCCTCGCAGGTGCGTCTGCGGCAGCCCTGTCAGAATGCATCGCACCAGTCAAGCATCGATAAACGGATCTGACAAAGCTGACCTCTTCTTTACAAAGGTGACTATGGTTCAGAAAAGAGCAATGGATATTTTTTCTCATTCATCCCCCGTCTCTCCTCGTGACTCCAAACTCACTCAGGATCCTGATGTGGTGTTTATCCCCAGGCATTGATTGGTATTGACTGGTATTTATGGGTTTTGTTTTGTCGATGTATGAACAGTTGGTGGATAAGGACTTGGAACAGAGTTCCAATGGTGAGAGGTTCTCATGGTTCTGTAATGATGTGGTTTGCATTTTATGGCATCATCAGTGCGGATGCATACCCTTAGAAGGTAAGGCAGATGTCACTCATTAATCTTCAAACCCATGTTAAAGCATTTCTGTCCTGCAGGGAGGGGTGTCCTTTAAACAACAATGTCTGCATATACAGAGCTAGGAGTAGCCACCCGCTAGTTTGAGGAGCATGACATGTCATGACATATGTCACAGCCTTCTCAATCACCGGTTCTGAACCCAATCAGGAACGTGTGGGAAATTTTGGAATGACATCTCAGGCAGCATTTTGCACTTCCATTAACTAAGCATGAGTTGACTGGCTGTTCTGTGCTAGAATGATGTGTACTAGCCACACATGGTGGGCCAACACCTAATTAAGCAATTCTTAAGCATTTTCTGTTACCAAATCTGGAGTAAAATGTATATATTTAATCTGCAGTCATTCCAATGTGTGTGTGTGTGTATATATATATATATATATATATAACCATTTCTGTTTGTAATGCAAGCTTTGAAGTTTAAAAGCTTTTCAAGGCCTCCCTGGAATGACCCTCCAATAGCTGACTGCCGCCTCTATAAAACATCGCTATTCAACACACCACCACATGCGAGCATCAAATCATAGGCAAAATCATAGTGTCCTTATATGGTGCATTACATCACGCATTTACTCTTCTCTCTGTGCGTCTGTGTGTGTGTGTGTGTGTTTTCGTGTGTGTGTGCGTGTGTTTCATATCACATCATTCTGTATGCAACTGTAATGCTGCAAGGCCCTTGTGGAAAATAAAATCACTGTATCCATTCATTCATTTGTATTAAGCACTATGTGCAGCATATCAGTAGATGACCCCTCAATTGGATTTACAGAGATAATCATTTGAAACAAGGTAAATAAATATTTATACTCATTTAGGCTTTATTCACTTTGGGCAGCAATACATTAAGATAGATGAACAACAACTGGATTAAAGATACTTAAGTCAATGATGGAAATGAAATAAATGAGTTATAAAGATTAAACATAAATTACTGCATTAATGTTTCTCTGCATTTACAACTGCAAAACAATGTTCAAATGAGTTTCATCCACTTAGGCCCTGGAAGAAATCATATTTCTATTAATAAGCCAGAACTTGTGTCCACCCACTTATCACCAAGAGAATCTAGAAGCATGAACTGATTTTAAGAACATAGCCTATACAGTAATATTCATATACTGCTGGTTTTCTACTCCTTTGTGCCTGAGTTTTTATTTTTGTAGTGATAAGTAGATTAAAAATGTTTTAAAAACATGTATGGCATGTTTTTTTTTTACTCAACTGCTAATTTATTTATGCTGTAGTTGGTTGCATTTCGGCCAAATGGCTAAGCTTTAGCAAAAACATTCTATCAAGATCATGCTCTAGCCATTTTTCCTGTGGTTCCAAACATTTTATGGCATTAAGGCGTAGCGATATTACAATATATACATGCATATATGAGCATTTTTAAAAAGTCACACAGAGACATGTTTTAAATGTGTGAAATGTATAGTTGTTATTTTGACTGATTCATACCACCTACTCCCTGCTCTTTGAAGTGGAATATATACACATATACACATGCGCATGCACGCATGCACGTACACACACACACAGCTATTTGTTTTTTTTGCAAAGGCAAAAAAAATATCAAAAACTAACTGTGATTAAAACAACATGCATTGTATTACCAACTACACAGTTCAATTGTGATTTCTTAAGGTTGCCTGGAGCTATGACTCTCTTTTAAAACCCACATTTGCATCCTTGAAGGTTAAATCAATGCTAGGTGATTCACTTCTGAAAATGAACCCAGCTCCTCTTTCAACGCCAAGAGAAAACAAATTTTAATTGCATCGCTTTGATAGGGAATGCTTATTTACAGCACCGTTCATGCATGGCTTCACTATAACACTGTAGATTTTAGATTTAGTTTCGCAGGGAGCATTGTGCTTTATAACAAATTCAAAGTCTCTCAGCCGTCACTCTACATAGCTCTAGAGGGTGGCACGAACAACGTTAACCATGCATAGAGTGGGTTGCTCTAATATTTTTATCTCAGAGTGTCTTGGGAAAATTCCAGCCTATCTTTCCACTCTGTTCTCTTTCCTTCCTTCCTTCCTTGGTAGCATCTAAATTCAGTGCAAATAAATTTGTCTTATATTCATTTTTAAAATGATTATTCATTTAATTCATTATATTAAAATAATTGATCTACACACTGTTCTTGTTAAGAACAAGACAGTCCCCAAACAATTGAAATTAGAATCCCTTGTTCTTTTCAATGATTATAAACCAAGCAGAGTCAATATTATTATACTGTATATTATAAGTTTTATAGTAGTCTTGTTATTGCACCTGCTTAATTTAATTGCTTGAAACATCAGTGCCATTGACTGCCTTCTTGATGACTGCAGGACTCTGCAGGAAAGTTTTCCTGGCTAAACAGAGGAGAATTATACAATAAATAATTAAATAAAACAATAATGGATGTGCTAGCATTTCTCTGATCCTATACGACTAATTTGATGTGATTTTTGCCTCAGGCATGATTAGCATATATTAGCCTACTGTTGTACTGGGGAAAAAATGCTTCATTGGATAAATTTTACTTCAGTTTATTGCACCCACATCTTTTTAGGTATTCTCAATTTAAAATTTTCAATTTCTATACCAAAACACTATACCAACATTAATATACAAAAAGTGTATCCATAATATACACTTTACCTTAAGAGATCAATCAAAATTTAAAATGTGTCATGTGGATTTTCAAGAATATGTTAGTGGTGCATTTAATTAGGAAATTTAATTAGCAGTCCATACTTATTAGGTTATGTGTACCAAAAGAACATCTAAGGCAGTGTTATTTTTGAAACATTTTTAAATTGGCAATATTCTAAGAGATTGTTCAATAATTTAGCATATTTTTCAAGTACAGAGCAACAGAACAATATGCCGTATATAGCGTATTTAGCAATATGATGTACATGTTCAGAATTACACTATGGAATATACTTTAACAAAGGATATTGAGTGAAATCACACATCCTGTGATGTCATTTGTAAGTCAAGTGGATAACTATCACTAGTTATGTTCCCCCCTGCTCTTTTGCTTTGACCTTCAGCGCAGAGAATTTTGATCCCATTTGGACAACAAGGGCTCACCCACTTTGTGCAATAAACCAGTAGGAACTGAGGGGATGAGAACTGTAGAAGGACACGGTGTGGGTCTCCCTCCTGTGCCGGAAGTGCCTTGAGATACAAGACCTGACAAGAGCCCAGAGGGGACAGACAGTGTGGACTGGGGCACCATGAAACGCATTAACATCTCGGAGACGCACAGTACACGTGACAAGTAAGTAGCTTAAAGCTTCAGACTCATGATTGAGACGCCCGTTCCGTCACTGATTAATTCATACCCTCCCTTCTGTTCCACCGCCTTCCTTTTTGCAAGGGGGGGGGGGGGAGGGGCGGTGCACGGCGCTGCTCAGGTTGGTGAACGCTTCGTTTATGTATTAATAACAAAACAGAACAGCTGCGACCGCACTCTAAACTGCAAGAACATCGCATTTTTTCATATATTTATTTGCGAGCGCCATTTATTTGAGAGCGCCAGCGCATCACGTAGGACCCTGAACCTGACAGGAGGTGGGTGAAGGCAGAACACAATCATCTTTTACAAACGGACAGGAGGCCTTCACATCATTTAATCTCCTTCACTCTTTTCCTGAATTGACGATTCGATGATGGGTTTTTTTTCCACCAGACAACATCCAAAAATCAGTGGTGAAAAAATATATAGCAGATAAACCTCGGCGAAGAGAATTGTATCGATAATTTAAGCCGTGGCGTTTATGGGGCACATCTGTCCGTCTCGGCCAGGGTCCAGCAGAATGAGCAGACACAGCTCTGGAAGTTTTGAATCCCCAAAATAAATAAAGCCTCGCATAATAATGGAAAAACACGAGATGCCATTGGATGACACAAGCTGTACCATGTGACCCAGAGAGCAGGTGGCAGCAGACTCCCTAATGGGGAAGGCTCAGCGGACTGAGCTCTCGCAGATTTAAAACAAACGCAGGTGGAATTATGTGAATAATAATGAACAGGAGAAATGCAGTGAAAATGAAAAGGAGGAGGAAAAAAAAAAACACTGGCTGTTATTTAATGTACCATGGTTCACATTTAGTTCACAGCCACAAATGCTCAGGCGTTTATGTGTGGTCAGAGCTTGAGCCCTTCATGAGCCTCATGACAGTTAGAAATAGTAAAAAGCTTTTAAGCTAAGTATACATTCATTTTTATATAAATAATACCTCATTACATATATAAAAAAAATAAAATAAAAAACAAAGTTAAACATTGCACCTCTCTGTGACCTGAAGTTCTGCCACGCTGGTGTGATTGGTCTTTCGTTGTGTCAATTACGTGGCAACAGTGGTGGGCTATGGCTATGGCTATGGCTCGGCGTAAGACCCGGAGACCCTGGATGTGGAAATGTGAAATGTGATCATCAAATTTTGGCGACCAATGTTTTTCACACCTCCCTTCCATCATACATACAGTCCTTCATCTCCTCCTGTCACGGTTGTCAGCACCCTGCAGACAATGAGATCATAATTCCTATCATGTACAGTAGGGCAGATGCTTGTGTATTGATGTAAACGCTAGCAGTGTTGTACCATTGAGGGGACAACCAACATTATACTGAACAGGTGGCAACCTTGACAGTTAATATGCTTTCCTTTGTTCTGTTAAATCTGTCAACACAAAGTCCATCATTTTGTCTACAACCCAAGCAAGATGTAACGTCTTAGACCAAAGGGATGATAATGGCTTGAACAGGAACAAATTACCATGCGAGCAGCCAATGTTTTTAGCTGACCCCTAATTCAGGACGGCTCTTCATAGGACTCAATATTTACGGAAAAGCGAAAGACAGGTACCATATGAATATTAATGTATCCGCGCCAGATTAAATTATCTGATGGTTTTAATTGGCTGCAGTTTCATTTACTGTGGGGTAATAAAACAGCGATTTCTCATCATCTTGTCCCCTGTATTTTCATGTAGATTTCAAGAGTGATTAATAGACGTATTACGCAAGTGCAAAATTGAATGGGCATGGTATCATAATTCCTGAAACACGATCTTCAATATTAGAGTTATTACCATGCAAGCGGGAGGCCGTTAAGTGACGTCCATCGCTGCCACTGACATCACAGGGCCACACGCAGCGTTCCCGGTGAATTCTGTGAATTCCAGATTCCAAATTACTTCTGTGTTTCCCTTCAGACCAAGCTCTGGTCTCGGGTCTCCAGGGGTCCACAGTTCATGGTGTCTTCTTTTTCATACAAGAGTTATATAAGATTTTCTGAAGCCCAGACCCCATTAGAATTTTCTATATCTAAGAGATTTATGACACGGCTGCCATTTGGCCCCTCTGACAAGCCAAGATGAGGACATGGAGTCAGGGCTTTCAGACCCCATATGGATTCCATATCGCTGGTGAGGGAAGGGGGATTTGTTTAACCTTGACCTTCAAGCAAACTGGATTTTTTATTTTCTTGAAGGTAGTGTGAATGGGCCAGCATGTGGATGGGCATGATCTGGACCTCAGAATAACAGGAAACCTGCCTTATCACCCTCCGATTAACAACTCCAATCACACAGTGGGGACTTTGGGTACAATGAAAGCCAGGGGGTCCTAATGAAGCAAAAAGGCGGGAGAAGCCATACTACATTGTGAATATAGTCACGGCTAAAGGGCGTTGTTAGGCACGATGCAAAGTGCCTGTGACTATATTCATTTAAGGCTTTTTTTAATGCACTCATAGTTGAATCAACGTTGGCCATTTTACCGTCCAGGGAGTCACACAGCAGACCCTTAATTAATTAAGGGATTTACGATAAACAGGAGGAGAGTGCTGGTCGTGCACACAAAAGAGTAAGAGAAGATAATAAAACCAAAGTGTAGCAAAATGATGGCAGATTTTGTACAGTGACAGTATACACTGTGAGGAGTTCTGCACAGGGCATCAGTGTGAGAAACCAGGTCTGCACGGAGCTAAGGAACACCCAGCCATAATGTTCCATGTTAATTAAAAATATTCACAAAAACGGACTGACATGAAAAAAAGCGTATTATTTTTGTCCATAAATAACGGCATCCTGACATTGCTAATGACGACATCAATAAAAGCAGGAAGTGGCACCACCTCGCGTGCCTGTTCTTTAAGGATTAGCTGGGCCCTGCCTTTCCCAGCCGACGTAGCCACAGCAGTGCTTTCGCTGGCACCGTTTTTCTGTTTACTTCCCGCGTGTGGAAAAAGCCGATATGCAACGCAGGTAATTATGTAGCGACGACAGTTGGGAGCCTTGCGCGGGGCGGGCGCGGTGAGGGGGGACGACGGGGATGAATGACGCTGTGGTAAGCATCGCGGCTGGCGGCAATCTCCACCGCTCTCAACAGGACAATCTGCTTTCGACAAATATTCTGTTCCCACTCTGTCCAATAACCATGTGTCCTGGAGACATGTGAAATAGAAGCAATGGGGATGCTAGCACAGAGCGTACAGACCCGCCAGATAACCTGCTCTGTATTTTTAACATGGAACGTTCTGCCTCAGTGCCATTGGAACCATTGAAACATTCCAACTTGATTTCTGAAAGGAGCATGATCGAATACAATACTGTTTCAATGGACATTCAGCATCAGGATTTAGAACGGGAAGCTTCTATGATCAAACGGAACCTCCTGCAGCAGAGAAGAAGAGACGGAGTAGGAAGGAACACAGGAGCTGAGTATCTGGTGCATCTACAGAATCTGTGATGACAGGGAAGTACACTTCTTCCTTCAAGTCATGACCAAATAAGGCTGTGAAGCGAGAGAACACAACTCGGAACAGCAGCCAATATGTCCGAGCTTAGCAGTGTTTAACAAACACACTGTGGTCCTGTGCTATGTTACAGTGTAAATGAGTAATCAGCTGCAGAAATCTCAAACATCGGTACCTGATCTCAGATCTCTCTCCAGCCTCTCTCACACTGACATATTCTTTATAAAAATCCCTAAAATGGTTTAAAAGCACAAGATGAGAGAAAAAATAAAAAGATGCACTCTATTTAATTCAAAAATATGAATAATTCTCGCTGAGGGAATTCAGGAGTTCCATCTAAACAGACAGCACCTGCAGCTACTACTATATTTTTAAATATATTCTTCACTATTCAGCTGTAACAGACTAGATTGGAATAACTGATTGGACTGCTCCAAAGCAGAGGCCCCCTAGACATAAAGTAGATTAGAGTAGACTATCCTTTATATTGTTGTTCTTAATTACTCAGATGTGTTTGATTGATAATTATTGCGTCTACCCTGTTGTATAATCTGGCAGCTATTGAAAATTTTATGCCAAAACACATGGGACGAAACAGTTCCAAAACTTATCTGAAGGAAGACACGAGACCAGGTTGTTGGAATTGAATGAGCTTCAAAATGGAGGTTACAATGCACATGGTACAGAAGCCCTCAGCCTAAAACTTAGGAGAGCTGCACTTTCCAGAAAGGGGAGCCCCTAGGTTCTTGGACTGAAGCAGAGAAGAGAGATCCACAGATTTCAGGGCTTTTACCATCATCAAGATTGTAGTTCAATGTGTATCTACTGTGGTTGATTGGGGGCTGGCGATATTGGTGATATTGTAGACCTCATACCCTGCCCTGCTAATTGCAAAGCAATTTTTTATGAACCGACATGCTGAAGACTGAAGCTGACTTGCTTTTAACCTTGGAAAATAAGAACAGTTAAATGACTGAAACTGGCCATTCAGGTCCATCTTAGCTCATCATTCTATGTCTATCTATAATAATAATATCTGATTTAAAAAAAATTAATTTAAGCTGCCTTCATCATGTATTACATACCACAAAATAATATAGCCATTCTCAGGCATTATAAAGACTGAAACAGAAGAGCCAGTTTTTTTAAATGCCTGACTTGGCCGCATAGTTGTTTGTCATTTCCATCAGTACAGCAGACAGGGCTGTGACAGGTCTGAGAGCCGTTTTAATCCTGATTGATTTCATCCTGATTCTTGTCTTTTTTTTGTAACACCAGTCATCATAATTCAGTTTAAACACAGACATTAAATCTGACATTGCTGTTTTCTTTATAAAATTAATGTTAAAACACGAGTGCCCTTCCTCAAGGGTATTACCTACCAACAATCTGTTTTTGGTAACTACCATAAATAAATAAATGGCAGATTTTCAGTAAAGGACAATCAGGGCAAATACAAATGATCAAACATTCTTGAAAGGCAAGGGAAAAAGAAACAACAGCATTGCAAGATGCTTTCAAATACCTGCGAGCCCCTCACCCCATCCCATACTCTGTATATTTCATTCAGATTATAAAGACTTTCCCCTCTGCATATTCTTTAAGATTTCTTCATCCCAAAAGTACACCCATTAATCTTTCCTCTGAAATGTACCCCATACTTGCATTTGAAAAAAAAAAGATATAATAGAAGAGAAAGTGGTTATTTTGTCCTCAAAATAGATATCACATCATGTACTTTACAATGCCATTGCTGAAAGCTAATTACGCGTAGCTTTAATTCCTGACTAAAAACAGTAATAGTGACAAATGACCAGTTACGCTGATTCAATTTAGCAGGTGTTCAGGAGAAGAATAATCCAAAATGATTCTGCAGCGTGCAATAGGACTACACTGAAAACAGCAAAATGGAATTTTGTTATAATACGCTCTGTTTAAGTTATTTAATTTTACCTGTGAGGTGTTTTGGCCATTCATACCTCAGGAGAGGCTTAGGACAGGGTAGGTTAGGTAGGTTAGGGTTCAATAGGTAGGATGGTTCCCTGCTGTGGCCTGATCAAGGTTCTAGACTTCTCTGGTGGTATAGCACCCGACAAACAATGATGCGCCAACCTAAAATATAACCAAAATCACTTGGAATTGACGTGCGTGTTCAATTTCATGGCCAAATGTGTAAATGAGGATCAAAGTGACATCACACTGCATTAAAAACCTGAATGGCTCACCATTATCCATTCATTGTAACTTTGAATTCCACAGAACCTGTGTTTTAACTCTGACAAATTCAACTTTGGTTCAATTGTAATAGTTTTTTTTAACTTTAGTGGCATGCACAAAATGAGACTTTGTTGAAGATCTTTTTCATGCAGTCAGAGTCAGCACATAAAATCAGAGGAAAAGGAACAGCATTATTGCATTTTAGGAAAACTGTGACAAAGATGAGGCAAAGATCTTCATCTACAATTCATTTGTCTGTTGTGTTGTTTTTAAAGCCCCAATGACGGGCTTCTCAAGGGAGTGTTTTTTCTATGAGTGAAGAATGGTGCAGGACTCTTTAATCCAACAAAACCGCAGGGTTTATTTAGCACTTTTGCAAAAGCAGACTGAAAACCAAAGCTCAGGATAATTCATAAAGCTCTTATCAACTCCAAAGAAATGTAATTTCTTTTGAATGCTTTTTTTTTTTTTCCAAATAACCCTAAACTTAATATGATCCTTCCAGAAAATGCAGTTGCGAATTTTGAAAAGGATGGAGCAAAAAATCAGTGCGGTGTGAAGGAAAATAAATAAATTTGGACAAGGATGAATGGAAATAAATCAGCCTGCTTGGTGAGAGAAGCCATCTGCAATCTAGATATTTTCATTTGACACTGGTTACTGGGAAACACCGAAAAATTGCTTTTCCACTGTATTCATCATGAAAGATATTCACATTCCTCCACCAGCCAATGGCACCTTGCAGACAAAATGGGCAGATTCCAACCAATCATGACTTATTCATTTATACACCAATGTTCCATGGGCCATGGATCAATTTATAAAATCTCTCTGTTTGCCATGGCAGACCAGCAGTCGCCAAACATCAAACAATCCCATCAATTGCGCATCGTAATAATGGAATGAGAGGTCTGGTGAGTAGCCACAATGGCCATGGGTCAGCTACATACCGCGTCTTTCTCAACATGGAAGCTCGCGTAAAAGGCTTTCCGTTTCATACGGCCAATAGCCAATTCATAAACATGACAAACATCGGAGTGGCGAAGTCGGGGAGGGATTATGCGTATTAATGAAAAGTGCCTCCGAGAGTTTCCTTGAGTGAATTGCACCTTATTCAAATCAGGGGAAAATGCGTCACTGCTGCTGCCATTACGCAGATTGAAGACTCACCATTTCTGTCTTCTGGAGCACACCGTGTCCTCTCTGATTCACCCTGAAACAGAAACATTACTGCCTGATAAATAATGCGTTTGTGGCTGCATGGCATGTCCACCAGGTGGCGTGTGCCGGCATGGTGGCATATGGGGGGGTGGGGGGTTAGGGGGGGAGTTAGGATGATTCCAAGGGCACTTTTTAAGGGGCCCTCAAAAATTGTGCTGTAATTGTGCAAGGTTGTAGTGGTGGAGCCCAGTGGTTAAATATTATACAGCAGATACTTTGAAGGGTCACTGGAATTGGGAATTGGGGTGCTGGTGGTGTTGCAATATCAAGGACACATCATACCATTACTTTCTAAGCATTTACTGCTAGTGACTTTCCAAGACCAGTGAGTGTAAGTCCAACATTAGTAAAGCATGATACGTAATCTGTTTTATGTTCTTGAACCTTGAACCATGATACGACATAATAGAATAATACATAATAACACGCCATTCACATGATGCTACATAATGTAGGTCCTCCCTCAATAGACTCCCACAGATAGACTGAACTGTTCTAATCTGATCGAGTCATGGTCAGGACAAGGGTGCCACTACGGCTGCTGCAGTACTTCAAAGGACCTACTAAACTCTCACTACTAACAACTAATTGAACAACACAGCTATTAAGAGGCTCATGCTTATCGGCTCAATCAGCTGATTAATAAAATGCCTTATGGGAACTACAATGTCACTGCTATGAAAACACACCCAGCTAATTAACAAAACTATGCAGACTAAAACTGCGCTAAATCCAGAGAACAAGTCAATTGTCTCCTAAAGAACTGCACAGTAAATGAATAAAGTTACACATAGCACAACAAAGCTAAACTGAACGTTACACTGGCTACTAAGAAATGATACTTAGCTTAATCTAAATGAATATAAGCAGCTGGTTCTACACCTGATAAAATGCACTCTTCTACATCAGCAAGTACTCTAAGCCCCAGTAAATGCTTAGCTTATTTGTAATCTCTTCCGTGGATGCCCTTGAGGATTCCTATGTCCGACATCAGTGGATGCAGTAATGTGAATGCCTTATCTTATAGCATTTCATGTCCATTTTCATATCAAGGGCAAATGAAAATACAGGCCAGACACAGGAGAGATTTCCCTCTGGCCACTGGATTATTTTCTACATCAAATGGCCATCTGTCCGCTTCACTTCCCTTCCCTATATCGCTTACTACAGTACCTCCAAAAAGAAGGAAGATCAAAACAAAAGCACGTGGTACGTTCATGCATTTCCAGGTGTGAACGTTAATATGGCTTTTGCACTTCAGTGCCTTGGGAATGATTCCTGATGTTTTTCTATACGTTGTGCACCACCATAAAATGTTCAAAAAGCATTGAATCATCAAGGGGGGTGGGGGTTGCGGTGAGTAAAAAGAAATGTAATAATGTAAAGTAGCTACCCATAACATTCTCAAGCCAACCACCTGTCAAAATTGAGATGAACAGTGCTAAAATGATATGATTTCTACATTTAGGACATCTGAAAGGGCCAAAAAAGTTATTAATGGTTGCATTATGGATCCGGAATTTTCTTGACCCTGGCCAGTCTTTGGATTTGTTTACGCTCATAACAAGAATCCTGGTAGTACAAATACCTCAATAAAAATTCCTCTCTGTACATGGTAGCCAAGGGCTATCCACAGGGCACTCAATGACTTTACAAGATATGTTTCTAAGCCATGTTGCGTTCACCACTGAAAGGGATTAACCAGGAGAGTAACTGACTGCACAAATATTCTATGACTCATGATACAAGGACAATAATGGCGAAGAATGTTGGGGGCAATGCTGAGGATTCCACCCTCAGGTTACAGCAGAGAACTGAAAACCGCTGTTCTGAAATGAGGTAGTATTAGCGTTGAAAAGATGCGGTATCAGACTGACCTCTAACCGTTATGGGTTATTTCCTGAATGTACCAGTAGGTGAGAGATTCAGCCAGCAAGGCTTAGTCACGGCTCGTTAAATGTTTTTAAAACTTTTTTTAGGCTGTGGAAAGGTGTGTAAACATTGTGGTGTTGCGATTTTAACAAGACATAAAAACCTTTCCTTGCTGGGAAAAAAAGTTTAAGAGTGATATGAACCCATTTACGATGCAGTGACAAATCTGTGGTTAGGAGGTGGTAAAAAAAAGAAAAATGTGCCAAAAATAATAATAAAATAAACAAATAAAAAAATGTCATGATAGTTACTGCTTTAAAAGGACACACACAAGGACAGAGATCCCATTTTCACAGCAGTTAAAAAAATAAATTTCTTCCAAGAAATCAAACCACACCTGCCATGCTTTCAGTCCCGCTTACTGAAATAAATGGATATTCTGTTTGTGTGATGACTTGTGGGCACAAGAAAAAAGCTGAATAGCCACAATACACACTCCGACACCCATAAAGCTTCCGGTCAATTCCACACTAACAAAAACAGAGTGACTCATGAATCCACTTCTCACAAGTTACCAAGCATAAGGCTGAACGCAATGAACATGTGCCTTCAGCTATTCCGTGCAAATAAATTCCCAGCTTTTATTGCCGGGTAGTATTTTTGACTTCACAAACATTTTGGCAAGTCCGGCACTCACCGACACATGCCAAATGCTGCTTGTCTTGTGAAGAAAGAAACAAACACTCGCGTTTCTCTGTAAGAAAAAGTTAAGAGCAACTGTTCATTGAATCGGTGCCATAGCTGTGATAGATTTGTTTTGAACTGATACCAAAGCAGCTCAAAGGCCTGTCAGATGTTGTTTTACCAACTGCTTTCCAGTGGTGACAATTTTGAAAATAATCCGAAAAGCCTTCTTTTATATTGCTAGGCAGCCATTTGCAACTTGTAAAGGTAAACTTAAAGGTGTTGCCATAAAGCTGGTATCAAATATTTGATACCAAATGATACAGGAAATTCCCTGAACATAATTACATGTGCTGTTCTGAGGCGACATTTGTAAAACTCGTGAAAATTGTGAAATGAGCAGGGAATTTGTGTGGCTCAAACCACTTATATCAAATGTCCTTTTAGGATCATTTCGTTTTATTGAATTCATTCTTTTCCAAGCGTATGAAAATAGGGTGGGCTCTCCACAGCTTTGTTGTCAGAAGAAATATCTTGATTGGCCATCATCACAAGGGTGATGACCAAGCATAGTTTAGTAGGAACAAAACAAAATATAAACAAGAATTGGCCAATAAGCTTGTGTAGGTATGTCATTTACCTACAATCGTGAGTATTCAACACTGCATCAAGCCTGGACATGAACAACCCTAGAGTCTCTAGGAATAATTATTGCTGATGTTAGTG
This sequence comes from Anguilla anguilla, assembly GCF_013347855.1. NCBI lineage: Eukaryota > Metazoa > Chordata > Actinopteri > Anguilliformes > Anguillidae > Anguilla > Anguilla anguilla. The sequence continues at coordinate 12,997,359 of NC_049203.1, forward strand.
CAGACTTTATCTTGAATTAATCTGTGTATATGCCACCCTGTTCTGCTGACAGACCGGAACATGAAAAATATTAGCATTTCACTTTGTTCATCTCCGTCCTTAATTCAAACAATACCCCTTTACATCATTATGCTACATAATGGAAAATGCATTTCTGCAGAATTTTTATACAGCAGAATAATTTACAAACCGATCATTTTCAGGCTGAGTGTATTATGCTGCAGCTACATTCATTTCACACGTGTAATAATTTGAATAGATTGAAACAAGGATTAGGAACTTTGATAAAGCTTCACAGTACCTTTGCGCACGAAGGAATAAAACCATTGTATTGCCGTCGTGAACACAGCCTTTGAGGATGGTGTTGGTGAGATGAGCGTGGACCAGTGCAATCACGCTCAATTAATCATTCTGCACAAGAAAACCCCAATGCAAATTGTGCTCTAATCTGCCTGGCGTAGATTTTGCTTCCCTGTTCGTCAGTCATCCTGGCGGGAAGGTGACTAGAACAAAACCCAAGGTACAGTTCCGTCATGCTCAGATGAATCCTGAAGGTTCTGGCTTTCAGGTATAGTAAAGGGGAAGATATTCACGCTTGACTTGCTTTTGGAACCTTCAGAAAAAGCCCCAAACGTATGCTTTCCGCAGGGATACGTCTGTATCAAGCTTTCATATTTCACTGTGGTACGGTATGCCTTGGTTTTAGAGAAAGTTGGAATTCATATTTTCTTAGTGGTCAACCCCCAAGGGAACATGTAACATTTGTGTACTTTCCCTTTTAAGACAGGATGGTTTTCTGCCCTATTTTGTTTGTTTAGACACAGTAAAACCCTTTAGTAGCACTTATGGATGCATAATAAACCATTTATAACTGCATTGTAACTTGACATTAACACTGCTGATAGATAGTTAAATATTACCAAATGTAAACATGATATTAAGAAGGCATCAAGGGTTATCATTTTGATGTTGTGATATTGTATATGCTGCCTTTTCAACAGGACATGTTGTTACTTCTGTGTAATTGTCTCAGTCTCGTGTTCTACTTGATTTTGAGTGTTATTGTATTATTTTTGTATTTTACATTAACAGTGTATTTGTAAGGAATTTATTATGTAGTTAGTGATACTTCGACGTGTGCTAGTATTAGCGAGCCTTATCGAGTCAGACTGATGGCCTAAATAGAGCGGCCCAAAATGAATATTTAAAAATGGCTGAATTTATTTCTTTTTGCAAAGATGTTCGACATATTTCATTGTGTCAGCACATTCAATGTGAGTGTGGGATCTCATAGAGCAAAAGATGAGACCCAGCATTGTGAGGGCATCATGCTGGCAAGACTATAATAGGGTAATTTTTTAAAATTACACTTCTACATTTTTCAAGAAGTAGACATGTCAAGCAGCACAGATGGAATAGATCAGATTTTCTTTCTCTCTGCATTACAATGACACATGGAATATGAGGAAAGAAGCCATCTGCAATTTGAAGAATGAGCTTACTGGCTAAACTAAGGCAAACTGTGACAGGATATTAAAAATATTTCCTTAGATATAGCAGGCTTCACTGCTTAACTTATGATTCACATAACCACCGCAAGCAGAAAATGCAACTAGACAGTCTGGAGCATTGCTTTATCCCTTTGTTTGTTTCTCTATCCACCCTGTTATTTTTTTTTTTATCCAGGGGCATTCGCACATTGCTCTGACAAATGCCAGATTTGGTACCTGCAAGCACCATCAAATACTGAAGACTCCCTTTAACCATTAACAATGACGTGCAGAAGCAGCATGCATTCAAAACCGCATTGTTCCATTTTGAAGAATGTCAATGGACCAATGAAAACACTTTCTTTTTTTTTTTTTTACATATGGGAGAGGCACTGCTCTTGTGGTGACTGACAGCTATAATTTATTTATAATTATTTCCAGTACGGTTCTCGATGAGTCACAAAGTACATTTTTACACCATATTTACAGTAATTGTCTTGAGTAATGTGCCATGTTTTAATCTCTACCCCTCAGAGTAACATTTTAGAGATCATTGTGAGAACTACCAAGCATGCGTGTGCTGCTGTGTTTTTAATATGTGTGTGCTTTTAAATTGTGTTCATATGTCAGGCTCAGTAATGGTTTCCTGTTTTACATGCACATCTTTCATTGTTTTATGTTGAGATTCTCAGCTTGGCTACATTACGAATTACCCATTCGGAGACAGTAAAGATTTATCCATTGATTTATTGATTGACTCATTGAAATACTTCTCCCTGAGGGCCTCTACCTTTTTTTTTCTCCCCAAAGGGATCCCACAAGCCAAAAAACAAGGCAGGACATTTAAAATATGCTATAAAACCATTTGCCTCCTTCCTCCTTTCTTTAATGGTCCTCAGTGTGAAGACAAATGTTCTCCTTGCCAAGAGTTAAAAAAAATGACACTATCCCATTAGATGTCCACAGTGGCTTTACAGTAATGTTAATTTCCCCTCATGTATGCCCAAGGAAAAGACACAAGTGAATGCAAATGCACATTTTTATGACTTGATGGACCCCTCAAGGGTAAACGAGCGATTATTTTCATAAATCTCTGCCTTGAAATATTACTGCCGGGAAGTTCGTGTAGTTCAAAGTTAGAGGAACAATCAATGGGGGGGGGGGGGTAACTAGAATTAAATCACAATAGGCTAACCCGTTAGACAGTGATTCATGGATGATATAACATGCTAGAGGGCTTTAAACCTTCTAGGCAATGCATTTATTTACTTTTTGTTTTCCTTTCCCGAAATCTTTGTAATGCACTGTAATAACTTGAATGGAGTGGTGGGGAAGTGCTTACCACAGCGGAAATGTCTCCATGTTGCGGGTGCACCAGACTGACACTGTTACAAAACAGTGGATGTCCATAGAGAATCCTGCTCTACAGAAAGGTGTAATAATCCCTTTTTAAGGAGGTCAAAAGGAATCCGGCTTCTTCACAGGTATTCTAGGGACCTTTGCCAATCCGTGCACCAGAATGAAGAACCTGTCTGACAGTTCGGTGTGCAACACACAAAGCCATGTCAGGATGCACATTGGTTATTCCTACATTAGAATATTTCTAAATGGACTGGAAAGGCCAAGTTGAATTATGGATATGCCCTTCCCTTTCAGGTGCGACCTTTTACATAAGCCCTGTTGCATCTCACCTTTTCCTGTTTCTGTAGCAATTCTTGAGCAGTACCTGTAGCACAGTGACAGCGGTATCTGTGACACTGCTAGGGCAACATCTGTAACACTGCCAGAGTGGTATCAGAACACTGCCGGAACTGCATCCATAACACTGCTAGAGCAGCATCTATAGCACTGTGCAGTGGTATCTGTAGCATTACAAGAGAAACAACTGTAATACTGCTAGTGTGGCATCCGTACCACTGCATCTGTAATGATGTACAGCCCATATACAACACTGCTAGAACAGCACCCACAAAGCACTTCACTGAATAAAATGTTAATGGAAGGTCTTGTAAACCTTAAATCATTGTACAACATGAGAAATACAAAGTTTGATTTTGATGAATCTGAAATATTTAGCATTAGTTAAAAAAATGACTGTCAGGTACCCTCAACAGAGGTGGAAGAGGCAAGAAGAGGAAGCATAATTGCTGACAAGATACTATGAGGCACTCTTTGGATGGCAGGTATGTCAAAAGCAATGTTGGAGAATGCCCCACACATCTACAGCACAGGCAGCTGTTAAAGAGGTTATACACTATACCTGCTTACCCATTAGAGCTTACTGAAACTTTTTTGACGTGTTACAGTTTGTCAGTCGCCATTATGCAGTGTGCAGGTCTTCATAAGCATATTCAAATAAGAGAGATTATTTGCTCACTATCACTCCTTACTTGCTTGATATTTATGTAGTCAGACAAACAGAACTGCTCCAAAGCCTTAGCCTTGTGAAGTACTTCAGAAGTAAAGGGCACTTATCCATGGCGCATACCGCAAAGATTAGAGGACCTCCCCAGTGTCGTGTTCAAAGTTCCGCGTCCGACTATCAAATCATTCAAAGGCAATTAAAAAGGCAATTGAAAAGGCAGTAAAATGTGAGCGCTAGACATTGGTTAATGGTTGAAATAAGCAGTCTTCTGACATCCCTTTGAAATGCGAGGATGGTGCATTATTAATGCAATCATTCTAAAAAATAATAATACTTAAAATAACATGCATACAGTTTTTATTACTATGGCCCTGATAACATTCTCTGTGATTAAACTATGGTCATTTAATGAAGTTTAATTTGGAAGTGTCATAATATCTGCAAAATATATAATAATACAAAGTAATATAAATATGTTTAATTGGAGGTTTTCAAAAGCATGGCATCCCTGTTAGAGGCATTTCTCAGTGTATTTTTGTTCAGATCCTTTTCTTTTGTTGAAATTTATAATTTCTTTTAAAAAATACAGTATTATTACAGGTACGGGTAAGGTCATTTATATTTTCATCATGATATGAGTCACTTATGAAACTTCAGCTCCTTTGCCTCGACTCACTACAGTGTGATGAAACTTGCATCTGCACTCATATAAACTCTATTTAAAATGAATTAAACGGGTTTTTTAGATAATTCCAGCCAACAAATTTGATGTGTTTTAGTGTGTTAGAGTTAAAAATGTGTGGATGAATCCTATGCTCGAATTATATTTATATATATGGATTTTTACTAATATAACTAATCAATAATATCTACACATGTAATTGATATGTAATACCATAGTTTAGATGGAGGGAACCTGGGCATGGTCAGGAAGTTCTGCCCAAGCTTTCTCGCAGAGGTAATTAAACTATCCTTACTAGTCATTAGTGATATGACATGAATGATATAAAAGCTCAAGGAACTGCCCCTTCGGCCCTTTAGTGGCGCAGTCCGTAGAGCTCTATCCATATACTAAATGCGAGCCGCGACGTCGGCGGTTCGAATCCAACCACCAACCTTTGTCGCACGTCTCTCCCTCTCTCTCCTCCTAATTCTTCCTGTCTCTCTACACTGTCCAAATAAAGCTGAAAAAACCCTAAAAATATTTTAAAAAGGAACTGCCCCTTTGTTGGATTACGGACTAACATCTTTGCTGTATGAACAGTATGAACTGAATTTGGGATATGCTGATTTACAGTTTTTGCTTCTTAACCACTTTTTTGTACCGATTTTTAGAGTCTTACGAGTGTGACAGCGCTTGATTTCCCCTGACTGAAGCTTAGTTAAAGTTTGGATTAAAATTCAATCAGTGTACACCTCAGATAATAGAACTGAGCAATGTCATAGTGATTCAAAAGCAATCACATGCTGACGGCAAGTGTCGATGAGGACGATAAAGATGAAAAAAATTGAAGCATTAAATGACTTTTCCAATGTCATTGCTTTTCCTAACTGTGGGTACACCTGCTGATTGCTTCCTATGAAAGCAGCAAACTGGAACCCAGACCTAGATTTAGTCAATATCAGTCCATAAACTTTTTTCTCTGCTCTTTTTTGTTCTCTTTTCTCTTCACAAAGTTTGCCAAGTTAAATTCAGCAACTGCTGAACTTGCCAAACTTGTGTTGGTAAAGAAAAAATGCTAACACTTGCAATTAGGTGTGAGCCAAAGCTAAAGACAAATGTTTATTGAAAGCAGGACACCGACTGAAACTCATGCATATGGTAACAGCCTTAAAGACAGATTTTTTTTTCCACATGAATCAGGCTTTTAAAGGTCTTGCTACATTGTACTGGGTACAAAGCTTGAAGGACCTGCTGAAAATACATTAAGTTCAGAGGACGTGTGAATCCTTGGATCAAGCTGGTTCTGTTGTCTGGAGGCAAAGAGGAAAGGGCAGAAAATATTACCTATGAGACTTGTGAGGAAAGTATTTTAGCGTACCTTTGGGTTACAGTTATGGAAGCGAGAAGCGCAAACACTGCCACCACCTTTGATAAGCTGGGTAGGTCCGGTGTGGGGAAGAACCAGTAATCGGAAAGATGTAAAAAAAAAAAAAAAAAAGTAAAAATGTATTCAATATATAAAATAAATATCAAACATAACAGGACTTCATAAGAACATACTCTGTGGGAATTCAAGAAGGCACTGTGGAATTGTGAATAAGCAAAATGACACACAACATACCAGGTAGCTGCATCACTACAATACACATGCTGAACTAAAGCACGTGTATAGCACTCAGTGAAGGACTGCCAATGTTGCGATTCAGAAGCCCTTTAAAACAGGGAACAGACAATCATACACAACAGAACAATCAGTAAGAACATGCTGTGTACGTATTGCACAACTCCATACACAGGAATGCCCTGTGCTTTCAGAGGGAAGAGATGAGAACTTCACTTATTGCCCACAGGCCCCGCTTACGGCCACAAAACCAACTAACCACCGCAGTCCTCCAGCATGCCTCACATCCACGTACCAGGGCAACCCAGGTCTCCTCCATCCTTGTAAAGGTGACACCAATCGTTGTAAAACCACTTGCAATTGCCTGCACCACAGGACAGTCTGTGCAGTCATTGCACAATCAACAGTCTTAAAACCACTTGTAATTGCTTACATCACAGGGCAGTCCATGAGGTCATTACAGTATATTCAATCTTATTACCAAGGCCAATCAAGGTTAGCCTCAGTGGCTGATGGGATTATACTTATCTGGAATGAGGCCAGACTCCAGAGTAGTTAAAGGTAGAAAGACAGTACATGTTTCTTAAAACTTTTGTTTCCTAAAATTTATTACTGATTTAGTTGAAAAGAAATCAATTGGCTTTTGAAAGGAAAGGAAAGTGACATGCCTTTGTAATGTTAATATTCATTTCAAGAAGCCAGACACCGAGGACTACTTTGTAGTTGAGAACTGTTTGGCTTTTGATGTTGTTTCAATTATTTAATTGCTTTCTTGCAGGAGAGATAATGTCATTCTCTTTTAAATGCGTATTTACTCAAAACCTTGTTGGAAATTTTAGAGATAAACAGCTGTGACTTTCCACAGTCAGACAAATGCATAACTTATACACAAGACTCCAGAACCTATGTGCTGATGTGAAACAGCAGAGGATCTCAATGAGAACCATCATAAAAACTGAATCAGAAGAAACACAAATATAATTCCCTTCTCATTTGGAGAACAATTTTCATGGGCCAGTTTTGCAACTGTGTGGCAAGAATCTTAAATTCTGCAAATCATATGCACATGATTCTAAGATGCTGACTGGAGAACTGTTTGATAATAGAAGCAATGGTGCCTGTACACCATTTAGGCATTCAAAATAAATGTATCTTTTCTTTTTTTTTTTTTGTCGTCTTCTGTATCCAGTAGCTTACATTGCCAGTTTCTATACTGAGGGTTGTGACCCACGGTTTGGTCATAACAAGGGTTGAAATCAATTAAGAGGTGCATATGAATAAAATAACTTTCTGTTTATTATGAAAATTCCATGGAGATTTGGATTACTGCAATTAAGCATTGTGCTAATTATATGCGCAAAAATAATTTGAGTACATGTTGTTGTTTGGATAAAACATTTATTAATTTGTCATTTGAACAAGTGTAAGGCTATATTTCTACAAGGAGTGGACTACAGAAAAAAAAAAATTATACCATAAACTGGTTCATGAGGAACCAGTAGCTTTTTAAATACATCAGAATCACTTTTTGAACCTACCACTGTTTCTGTGCCATAGGTTCTGACATCTGATTGTGTTCCTGTTTCTTTTACTCGGTGGTAATTAATTTATTGGTAAGGTCAGGGGCCTCACTTGCATAACAGGCGTTTATTAAAAAATCCATTAGCTGATCGTCTCCTATGATGCCTTTTCATTAGTGCGATATTAATAGTGTGCCGCAATTGGTTGAACTGCGAAGAGGTGGCAGAGGCAAGCTGACAGTATCAGGACTGAGGGGGCTGAAAGCTGAACCGTATTAACCAGTTACGGAGGCAGAGAGAGGCTATTATTCATGGCATTAATATGCTGGCGTCCTTCCGCTGGCCTTGCATCCGTAATGGATGAAAAGGTTTCCCACGCCTCTGAGCCTCCTCAGCCAGTAGAGACTGTGTTTAAATGAATAGCATCTCGGGCTGGTCTGATAAGCCGCAGCCGATGGCCGGTTCTTTTCGCGACATCATCTGCTGTGCTAAACCGACTGATCCTTGAGCTCACACTGCTCATTATTGAAACCTCACAGATTCCATGACCGTCCACTGGAGATAACAGCGATCTCAGTGAGTGCATTGTTCGGAATTAGAATGCCTGCAGGATCTTGTATGGCTTTTAATTGGTCAAACAGGGAACATACTCTGTACAAAATTGGCGAACACATTCATTTTCCAAAGAGCATCTACCTTCCATCACCTTTTAGGAGCAGTTAGGATCTTTCAAATTATATTTAAATATTACATTGCATTATATTGCATTGCATTATTACAGGGAAAAATTTAATAATTTCAGTCCTAATATTCAAATAATAATATTTGAATATCATTGAATAGTAATATTCAATAAATTACTATATAATTAAGGGATCTGTTATTAGCCTATATTATCCAATAAATATTTTAACCCAAATAGAAAAATCTAATGAATCTATTAAATGTGTTGAAAAAGTCACAATCGTATTCCCTCATCTTGTTACTCTTAAGCACTTAAAAAGGCAAATAAATTCAGAGGATTTTCTGAGTTCTGTTGGCTGCAGTTACTGCAAGAGAGGGGAGATAAACTCAGCAAAGTAAAATGCCACAGAATTTGAGCAGATACAGGGGATGTGAGGTTCACTGATGTAAAGGGCACCTTCACTAAAGCCCACCCAAATCTTCCCATCAAAAGAAATGTCCATGTTACAGGCATACTGCATTCATAAGTTTAATTCATACAGTTGAACAAACATCCTAGTTCAAGGCCAATTTTCAGTCGGTTTGGTAAAAATAGCAATCATGATAAAGCAAAATTGTCTCAATGCTTTATGTACTCTACTTTAATAAACAAAATGGAAATACTGAAGAATGGTTTTGGCCTGTTACCCCTAAGTGGTTTAAGAACACACTGTAAGAAAAAACAAAGCTAATTACTTATAAAGCAAATGAAAATGTAGATACTTTAGAAAGAGTACAGTGTAACTGCACTCCAGGGAACTTTGATAGGAAAGATTTAATCAGCAAGTCAGGGAGACTAGCTAGATGCATTGTGCCTCGAGAATGTCCAAAATAAGAGATTGATTCCAGCAGAGCTACTCTAACAGCCTCAGTCTTCCTCATCAGTCTTCCACTTCTTCCTCCTGAGATGGTCAAACTTCAAAGCAGCCAGCCAGTTCTGGATGTGTAAGAATTCAAAAAATATAATGGAAGTAATGAAAAAATTCCCATTTGAACTTTCAACGCAAGCCTGATATTTGTCTTTAAATCTGACTTGCAAATTAATGTAAGTGAAATATCGTTTCATTTAAGTTTCTGTTTATTTTTGATCACTAGACAAAGCAAACTGCATTTGTAATGAAAAAGAAATCCAATCCATAAATTTAACTGCACCTAGATAAGTGGTGTCATTTTTATTTCATGAAGCCCTTCCCTCTAAAATTTATTTCTGATGGACACTGACGTGGGAGGTGGACTTTATACACCCGTATCTCACAGATACAAACAGTATTTTGCTTTGCTCGTCTTGCTTGTCCTGCTTGTCTGCACTAGGGCATCTGCTGATGTGGAGTGCTTCACTGTTCTGCACTGAAATACAAAGAGATAAAATAAACCACTGTGCCTTTTTGACCTCAGTATGGATTAAGACCGCTATAGACTCAAGTTCTGGAAGTTTCCATCTAATCAGCAGAGGCATTCACTAACTCACACACTGGAGTAAAAACCTGGTATGTCAAGGCTTTTAAGATGGGTGTGAATAGGGAGCAATGGTTTGGTTAGAATTCTGCCTTCCTCTCCTCTATACATAATCACACCTTGCAATACAGTGTGTAACTGGTGAGTGAAATGAGAACAGGTATTTCATGCATGAGATGTATTTGAGCCCTATGGATGTGTTATACATGAGAACTGGGCCAGGAAATATTAAGGTATGAATTCCATTTGGTATTAATAATTAATACATGCACCTTTTTATTCTCTCCTCTCACTCACTCAATCTGACTTATACTCTTTAGGAGATGTTCTACAAACAATCATCAATCACCTCATGACAAAACTGTCATATTTGCTTATCTCGGAGGAGCCGCTAGAACACCCTGTGCCAACCGACGTTTGGCTTTCTCTGCTGAATATCTGCTCAAAGGTATTGCGTATTCTGCCGCAAGGGCAGCTTCTGCCGGCCCCCATCGGCTAAATGTATTAGGAACCTAATACGTTGAATTCTATGGTCCCAGACTAATCTTACCCTCCAAAGGAACTGACTGAGAGGTGTGTATCGGCCTGCTTGGCACTTTTCTATCAAGGAGGAGGTACAAATGGCACGGGGAAGATGGGAATTGGATTGCTGTGCCCCTGGCTGTGGAGACTCTGCACAGCCACTGTAAAACCTCTCCCAAGCCACCATAAAATTCAACTGACCACTAGACTGACTGCCTACTGACTGTATCTAACATGAGAGCATTCATTACGATGTTGGCCAGGGACACAATATATACAGTATGGCTGGAGTATTCTTTTGAGTCAGTAAGCCTTTAGTCTTTGGTAAAACACAATTAATTGTTTCCCCATTCTTATTTGTACAAAATAATACAAGAGAAATAGCTTTTTTCCCATCACAGTTTTATGAGTTCATTTAAAAAAAAAAAAAAAATGAACATTTGCATTTAACTGTGGATTAAAATGAAGGAAGAACATCAGTTGAAGCCAGGTCTCTGACATTGGCAATCTGGTTAAGTGGGGGTTCTTTTATCTCTCATCCCTCGTTTGATAAAATGAAGCAGTCGTCTCCTCGGTTAACTCGCTCCTCATGCTTTGCTGGGTTTGAACTTGTTTATCATTTTAAAGCGAAGACAAAAACCACCACATCCTGTAGTGCACCAGGACCAGAGCTGAGCTGAGCTGACCCCTGGATTAATCCAGTCTGATCAATCAATGGCACATGCAAATGTCATGGCCGATGGTATTATTTGTGATAAGATGATAATATCCAACCAGAGAGCACACAGGAAATTTCCTGGTGCGAAGGAAGAGTAAAAAAAAAAGAGATCCTTGAATGAAGAATTCTGGGTACTCGATCTGCCGAAGTGGCAGAGCGGAGGCATGGGTTTGAGAATGCATAGCAAGCGCAGTTCACTTCATTTACAATCCCCTTCATCTGATGTCAGGGCAGATTATGAATTATCTTGTAAATCCAAGATCAATAAGACTAGTCCAGACTATCAATCGTTCCTGGATAACTATACGCTGGCAGTGAGGCTCTCACAGGAATGGGTGGTGGTGGGTTTATTTATTTATTTTTTTTGGGGGGGGGGGGTTGCTATGAAATGGAGAAGCTAGATTTCCCGTGCCATCACAGCATGACCAAAGACAAAACTTTGAAATTCAGCTCATGGTGGGCAGGTTTCTGACAAAATGTCTGACTTCGACAGAGGGGTTGAATGGAGCTGCTGCTCAAACTGCAGACCAAAATGTTCAGTGTGAAATGAACTCTGAAACAGCTCATTTTCCTCCCATTCAAACTTATTATAACCACGGTTCAGTAAACACAAAACACTTCAGTGTATAGTAATACATTTAAAACATTCTGCCAACTGCCAAATCACACATTCATAAGACCAGTGCAAATAGTACAAAAAAGCAAGCATGCAACATTGTCTAATTTGGTAGAAAGTAGTATTTATTCACATGGATCACTTGCCAATGAATATGAAAGTAATGAATACTAACCACGGTATGAGTGACTGTGTGCATTGTAATCGCAAAATGGAACCAGATTCAGCCAGTTGAACTTGTGTTGAAATTTATCAAACACATTAATGTTCATCAGTGCTCCTCCTCAACCTTCCCACAATAAAAATCTGAATGTGAAGATTTAGGAAGAAAAAAAAAAAGAAACCAAAAAAAAAAAAGTTGTGAGCAAAAAAAGGCGAAAGCCTGGATTCAATCAACTTTTGTCCTTGGTAATGACTTAGGATGAAACGAGTACAAGTGGAACATTTTTCTTCACAAGCACGGTTTGGCAAGGTAATTCAGGCAATCAATGAACTTGCCAAACCGTGTTTGTGAAGAAAAGAACTTGCATTTAATTGAGATTAGAAGATACAGACACATGCAGATTGAATTTGGGCCAAAATCTAAATGAAAGTCGTCTAATGCACGGCCCATGAAAATAGGAACAAAGAGGTGTGGTGTGTGGAAGTTGCGTTTGCCACTGCTCCCAGCATGGCCACATTTCATGCTTTGCCTTCCTGCTTATGGCACAGTCTTCGCACTATTTATAAAACGTTATGAATATTAATGAGAGCGTATGACTACTTAAGTTGCTTTGTGCATGCACACTGTGTGGCGAGTGGTCTGTGTGTTAAATGTGTCCTTTTTAATCTCAATGGGGCAGGGATATGGAGCTAGGGCAGTCACCATGGCGTGTGGTGAAAGGTTGGCTTCAGTGGAACATTGCTACACTGCTGGATTTGAGGCATTTGGTACCAAGCCCCTGGGCCACAGGTGCAATTTCCATTTGCTGGAATTATTTAAAGTGTGTCAGCTTTGCTTATGTATGCAGCATTCATCTTCACACAGAACCATGCACGCACGCACGCACACACACACACACACACACGTGTGCTCGTCCCCATACATGCATACTCGCACACACACACACACACAAAAGCACAAACGCATGCGCGCACACAGACACACACTCACGTATGCATGTCCCCACGTGCGCACACACACACACACACACACGTGCGCATACAAATACGCACACACGCACGCACACGTGCTAAATACATTGAAGATGAGGAAAATTAGGTAAAACATTTTATAAACTGAAATGGAGCTGCATTCCGTGCCTGGTTCCAGACGGCCATTACAATGGCTGCTGACAGCGCAATGGTGAATATTGTGATGGTGATCCTCAAAAATGTCACTCGTGGTTACACCCTTGGCAAAGTGGATCAAATAAACCTAACACATTGTTACACAAAAAGTTTCTGACTGCAAACAATGAATATGCATCATGAATGCACTCCAGATATTTTGAGGGGGAGGTTTTCAGACTTTGATAGCATAAGGTCTAGTAGCAGCATAAATAGAAGCAATGCTATGAGCAGAACAAAATTCCTGGCAGTCTGACTCTTTATTGTGCAAAACAACAAAGTACAATAACAAATACACTGCCTGCAGTGATGTCTATCATTTTTCATAAGGGAACAAAAACAAAAAATCAAACAAAACAATACACACAAAGCCTGGGAATAAAGCCACTTATTAGCAATGAGTTCATCTTTCACTGCGACGGGATTTATGCAGCTTTACCCACCGTTTTTCGCGGGGAAAGGATCCGCAGCCATTTTATTCCATTCCCGGCTCATTCCGGCCCGTTCCTCAACCATTATTTGTTTACCTGTGAATCATAACATTTTCATCTATAATTGCTCAGCGCGCTGGAACTGGATGCGTAGTTTGCTTGCTTAAAGCAAAACCGGAATTCGTGGACATAATCATAGCACCAGGCTAATGGACCCCAGCTATAACTTTGACTGATTAAGAGCACTGACGTTTATTGTGCTGCCGTTCGCGTGGTCTAGGACACAGGTCCCAACAGGCCACGGACTTTAAAGACGGAACATAGCGCTCTCCGAGGGAAATTTATCACGCGTTCGCAGGGCTATCTAATATTCATAAAAGCGCAAACTGAGCGCAATAAAGTGTCTGACTATTTTCATAGAGCATGTGCATCGGTATTTGCATGCATTAAATTAGGCGTGAAGCAGGCTCCCTTCCGCTTGTTGCTCATTAACCTTGACGTGTCGGACGGCAGGTACTCAATCCAACCTGGTTTACAGGTTTCTGGGTCACGTTGTCAGACCCAGATTTGAAAACTCAACAAATATCCAACAGAAATAACCACATCAACCTCCCTCTTTACATGAGCTCACTTCTGTTCCATCGAACAGACGACTGAGAAGGCCAAACAGCAATTGCCCAAACATTGACCACCACTGACACCATCATCGTTTCCATCTTAATATTTCTGCCCATAGCATTTATCGTAAATCCTCTGGTAACCATGGCAAAACTTGACGTCATTTAGCTGTCCCTTCCTTTTCCACCTTGGTAAGCTTGCTGCCAGAGGGATGTCTCTGCTCTTGTCAGAAACACAGAGAATATCTTCAAGAAAAACAAAGAGAACGGAAGCCGACTGCACATGTGAAAGAGGCCTGGAGTGGCAGCTCTTCCTCTAGGTTTGTAGAGTGCTTGCTAGCATGGGCATGTATGTGTCATGCTTACGCATTGTTGTGGTCCATTATATATGGTACAAAGTGATGCAAAAGAATTGATTCAGTCTGTCCAAGTCACATTTACCATTTACATCATGTACACAGAAACAGGCCTGCTATTGAAAGCGCTAGAATCGTTGGGGCCGCAAGGGGCTCACCTCGCTCAGACACGCGTGTGGGGTTGTGGCCCACAGCTTGATGTCGAATCCTGACTCTGCAGATACTGACCGTGGTCCTCAGCCCTGCACAGTGGCACATAATTGGCTGTGGTGTCTTGTAGGGATGGAAGCGTCCAGTCAGTAAAACGGCTGTCTCAGCTCTCACACGTCAGCAATTCCTCTGGTCAATCAGACTGCCAAGACACTAGCAAGCTACATTAAGCTAACCTTAGCATCTGTCCACCAGCTAACTACGTTGCCTCCTTGCTTGTGGCCCATAGGTAAATTTCTCCCAGGGCTATATACTGTACTGCTGTTTGTGGGTTTGAGCTGCATTTAGTTAGTGTATATTAGCTGCTTCCTGAGTAACACCTTGGCTCTGAGACTACCTGAAACCTGTGATAAACCAACTGTCTCAAATAACCAACTGTCTGTTGACATATGTAAAATAATACAATAATAGTACCCAAGCTGTATGCAATAAGATCTGAATACTACGTTCAGCCTCTGCTCTTCATATTTGTTTGGTGAACAGAATGGTGTGGCCAATTTTACTGCTTTGAAGACAATACAGAAAATTGGAATTGGAATTTCTTTGGGAATCTCATGGATTCTTTGAAGTGTGTCCTTTTTCTCACAAATTTGGAATGGTTAATTATACCAGATAAAGTGTATGCAGGCCACATAGTGATGCAGGTAAGCTTCTGCCGATTGGACGACAGGAGTGTCACTCACAGCAACTGATAATCTGGCACACTGCTGGGAGGAGCCGATGCATCTGAATCCCTGACCAACCAAGGCCAGCTGTTTCCAACGGTGGCTCCCGATCAGAATCGCTGAATGACACAGCCTAGGCTCGGTCCTGTGATGTCGAGTCCGTAGGGCCCAGCCTGCATCGTTGTGGCAAGTGCCTTTATTGACTGAGCCAGCAAGGAGCTCTGGGATTGCCCTGTCTCGTGTAATATGTGCTGCAGGCCTCAGTGTAAAAGCAAACAGCCTGTTAACCCGGCTGGCTGTGTGTACGCGTCTCTGACTGAACTGCCCAGGTAGGCTGCGCTCGACTGCTGGGGAGCACCGAGCGCACTTGACATCTGTGACCGCTAAGCTTCTTCCCTTGCCAGCCTGCCTGTTGTCACCACCAGACAACCAAAGAAGAAGAAGAAGAAGCAAGGAGTCACCTGCCAATCAGCAGGAGGTGCTCCACACAGCCAAAGGAGTCCTGCATCTTTGGTCCTGCATGTGCTAATCCAGAGCATGTACTGTGCTGGGTCCATGCAGGGTGAACTGAATTACCAATCACACATACACACACACACACACTCCCTGCCAGAGAGATCTGACAGCTGTGTACGCAACCTGGGTCAGAAACGCATGTGCAATGCTTTTGTTCTGTAGATGCTGGTGAGAATTTCAAACATTCCTGCAGATCCCTGAGAATTTTTTATTTTTTAAAAAAAAGCTTATTTTTGTTGCTGGCCAATACGTAGGCTACGTGGTACAAATTTTATTTTCGATATAGGCGAACATACACCATATTTTTCACCTAAAACCATCAGTACTATGCATGGCTTTTACTGGTGTGTAAAGAAATCAAGTATTTCAAATGATGACTTGATCCAGGTCTGATGTGTACTTTTATGAGCAAACATTGACATTATTCTCTGTGAAGCAAAACGCAGTATATTGGGCCAAAAGATAATGATGCACAGCCAAGAAGTCTTCATTAAAAGATAACTGTGTTCTCCATCTGTTCACCCACACATTCTCTGTCATGCCTAGGAACATCGAACAATAAACAGACAGAATTTTCTGAACATAATATTGCACCGATCTGTATTCAGCAAGTTTCTGCATGTGTGATCACCATCTGAGCTCCACTGTACCTCAGCACGTTGTGTTCATTTGCACAGGTAGCCTGACCTATTGGAGCTTCTATTGTGCAATGAGACAGGTAGTAACCTGCCAACAGAAACCCTCCCAGTTACACACCATCCTGGAGGGCTGCTGGCCATAGTCTACACAGTCTGCACTAAATTGGCATGGTCTGTATTCAATAGCAGAAGGCAGGGCCCATCCACACACTAGAACAGCAACTTAGCAGGGCGAGCCACCCAACAGGCAAGCAGAAGTAATACTGAACCATTATTTTCTTCCTCACTGATAAGTGACATAATATTTAATCATACTGCAACTGAGAAGGAAAAAAGTGCTCAAAAAAGTATTTTTAAAATATATATATTTGAATCACGAAATGAGTGGTCCTCTCAATTTACATGTTACATTCTAGGGAAGTTCTAGGGAAATTGAAAATAGGGTGCCCTTGGCATCATCCAGAGCAATATTTCAGCATGTAGCTTTTCCTGTGCGTCATAGGCTCACCCTTCAGAATGGTAGATGGGTGAACATGGTACACAATACCAGAACTGAAAAGGAGTCGTCGTCGTAATATAAAAAAGAAGAAGGACATTCGTGGAGAATAATGAAATTGTAAGTTATTGGTATTGTCTTTTATATGCACCGTGAGAGGTTATATGCCTCATTCCCTTACACATTAATTTAAATAAAGTTTTTTAATACAAAAGGGAAAGCTAAGGAGGTAGAGAAAGATGTGTATTAAGATTCAGGGAGACAAATGCCTGCAGCATCCTTCTCCCTGGAGTTGCAGAGAGATGGTAAAATGAGTCTGAAATATGACTGGGATGGAAAATCCTGAGACACTGGCTTAAAATAAAACACACGCTCCGTGTATTTTAGAACTGAGCCAATAGAGATGCTGTAATTCACTTTTTATATGAAAAGCTAATTAAGTGTGAGGCTTAGCTGGTTTCATAGTGTTGGACCACCAAGTCTGAACAACGTCCATAAACTTGGTATAAATACTGTGTTTCTATGTTTAAGTAATAATAATATATAATAAACTTTATTTATATAACATATTTCAAAACACAGTTACAAGGTGCGATACAGATATAAGGAAAAAAATAAATGAATAAAAAAATACCAGAAATCAAATGCAATAATAAAATGAAACAATAAAAAGCCAAACAGTTATAGGAAGGCCTGCATAAACAAATACATTTAAGACAGGAGTTAAAAGAGAATACAGACTTTGCAAGCCAAAGCTCCCCAGGTAGGGAGCTCCAGGGACTTGGGGCCCTCACAGATCACCTCAGGTCTTTAGGCTGGTTTTTTAGGGTAACCATCGGGGCCCTGTCTGAGCATCTCAGGCTGCATTCCGGATCAAAGGGGATCGGCATGCCAGAGATGAAAGCGGGGCCCAGACCTCGTCGAGCTTTAAAAGAAATCGATAAAAATCTTGAAAATCAATTCCAAAATACTACGTCTCTCAGTAATTACCTTCTCTTCTCAAAAATTGACGCTGGCTGTAGCGCAGCTCCTTTGATATTGTGATCCTCCCGTCCTGTCCGGGCGTTGGGTAATTTTCCTTATCTCGCGAAAGAGCGATATGAAGAGTTTTTCGTGGATTCTCACAAAAAGCGAGAGGGCTGGAAAATATTTTTCATCTCCGCGGGGGGAAGACTGCAGAATCAATCCATTAGCGCTTTCACGAACCCGCAGCCATGATCCGTGCTCATTTGATTTTTCTTCCCAATTTGCAATCAAACCATGGCCATTTAGTTTGAGCTGTGTAATTACCTCTCTCTTCCTGTTGCGTGTGGCTACCCATTGTAATTTAGGGTCATTAGTAGCTATGCTGAAAGCTTCACAGAATAAACAAACAAACAAACAAACAAACAAAAACAAAGACATTTACAAAAAGATCCCAGGGCAGAGATTTCCAAGTCTCGTGGGTCTACAATGAAGCTGACAAACACTGCAGAGATGAGCATCGCTCCAGACTGGATACCAGTCCATTAAACCGTTCCCAGCAGGAGCCCCTGCCTTGCATGACAATGGATTACTGCACAGACATCCCTGAACGGAAAAAAAGTAATAGGGTCTCCAATGGAGACGGCTGGATGAAATAAGACGTAGTAATACAAACGTGGAAATACGGCGAATGGAAATGGCCTCTCTCATTTTCGGCGGAAGTGGCATTCAGGAGCCGATGTGCCAGAGAGTGAGACGGGCTTGTCAGCGGCGCGGCGGGGACCGAAGCCGCAGTGATGGTGCACAGGTAGCTCCAATTGCAGATAATTCTCTGAACGCGGAGCTCAGCGCTGTCACACTGATAAAGCGAAGGCCCGCGAATGGCTGTTTTCAGATTCATCCAAATTCAATTATGATTATGACTCACCTCAAAATGCTTTTCATAGGGGAAGGGGGGCGCCAAGGGAATCCGCAAGAGGAAATATAAAATATTTATTTTCCCGTTCCTTTGCCTGACATGCCTGTCCTATCAAAGTATCTGACAAGACACCATGTCTATGGAATAGAGCACATAAGTATGTGACAGTGACAACATAACAAGTGTATGTGAAGTTGCACTACCTGGGTTACTGAGAGGCCCTGTAAGTTACAGCAGGGTCACTGACTGGGTAAAGGCAGAGCAGACAGGACTGCGGGTGCAGAAAAGGTCATTTACATTGCATTGCTGGCATTTAGCAGATGTACTGTTCCAGTGTGACTTTACACACCATTTAGCTTTTTTTGTTCTCTTTTACATAGTATCCATTTATATGGCTGGATATATAAACCAAAGCAATTCAGGTTAAGTACCTTGCTCAAGGGTACAACAGCAGAGTCCAACAAGGGAATCAGACCAGCAATCTTTTGGATACAAGCCCAGTTCCCTACCCATTGATCTATACTGTAGTGCTACAGTACTTCACAGGTTTAACAGGCATTAGTGAGGTAAATGTGCTTCTCTCTTGTCCTCTAACTTCTGAAGAAACTTGTCTAGCTGGGGAGTTTAATTCAACTCATGAACATAACCAAGGACAGACAAGAACCCTAACACACGCGTGCTTGCATGCACACATTCACACAAACGCTCACACAAATGCTCACACACACACATGCAGGCACGCACCACAATGGTGTACTGAACACACACAGACACACATGCGACTACATGCATAACACATACAGACACACACATTGCAGCTTTCCTATATTTTATCTTCTTCCTCCACCATGTCTGAATTTCTTTCATTTAAACTTTTCTAATTTTTTCTTATAACCAGAAACATACATGCCACAAAATAATTCTTAACCTTCAAACCTCCGCTCTCTTGCTCCCACCACTCAGCATTCCGACTGTTATTGAGCTTAACCTTTAAAAGGCTTCCTCATTTCAGTATCTTGCTTCTTGCTTCTGGATTTCCTCCCGAACATGTCACAAGAAAAGAAGGAGGCGAAGCAGGAGAAGAGGAGGAGGAAAGGAGAAGAGAGGAAGGCTTTCAGATACCCTCATATTCATTCATTTGTGAGGCTGAACCATAAACACACAGCATGTATACATTCCCCCTCCCTTATGTTCTCACCGGACTTCAGCTACAAACACTGCTTTGTCACACAACAATTATTATTAAATGTATTAAATAAATATCATTATGTAATTAATGTTTTTAAATGTGCTACAACATATTTTTAATGATTCTTAGAATCAATATCATTTGCCTTCTTTTATTAGCTTAGAGTATAAGTACATCCCAACCATGCCAGACAAACATGCAGCATACAATTACAGGGCAACTTCACCGCTGGAGCACAGCTGAGTTTCCTTTTGCATCACTTCCTCTTTGTTTATCGCTGGCTGTAAGCCTCCACATTCCGATTGTGAAATTCTTTGTTTATTCCTGGGCCCAGCCCAGGATAGTCGCACGAGGACAATTTTCCTAAAACACATTTGTATGGAGGAATCCACAGCTGCCCTCTCATTATTTTACCACCTGCCTGTCCAGCCAGCGACACTCTACCTTGGCACTCAGAGATAATTCAAGGTCATCATTGAGTCCTATCTACCCCCTCCTGTTTTTAATTTTGAGAAACAGCGAAGAGGATGAAGCAGCCACTGAAACTATTCAGGGGGCAATTATTTTTGTACAGAGAACACGTGGGACTTGACATTAAGGGGGGCAGGAAATAATAGAATTGAAACAGTAATTATGCAATAATTATTTTGAAAATTATTTACAGCACAGATTGTTGCACAGCACACGTGTGCTTAGTCATTTTTGATTGCATTTGTTCCAGCTGAGTCAAACGTCAGCAGTCAGTATCATTGCTAATGTGTTATACTTTGAGCATTGCCATTGGAGAATTCTGAATGGCAGTCTGGTGCATCGGGGGAGAAATATCCACCATTTTATTCAAATTACTTCACATTTTCATTCTTATAAAATTTCATTTTCAAATGTACAAAATCAGCAGAGGAATTTGAGTGGAATCTTCCGAAACCCATTTTTTCCAGGGACAGTCCGCGTCTGATTGCTAATGGAGAGCAGACTGGACGTGGCTGTGCCACAGAGAGCCTGTAGCTGGAGCAGCTGATAATGCGACAAATTTGGCAGCGTATTGCAGTGGCCAAGGAGCCGAGCTCGGGATTCTGAGCTGGCGGGTTAAAACCCAAGATGCTGATGTTGTGGTGAATTAAACCTGAATTATTAAAATGGATAGTAGGTAAAAAAAAAAACAAACAAACAAAAAAACAACGTAAATAATAATGAAATAAAAGATAATGTAGAGCTGGAGCTGGCACCAGAGAAGCAAGCGTGTTTTGAACAGCAGAAGAGAACAGAAAACATGAAAATGTCCGCACGCAAAAGTAAAGCAAGAGCTCCCAGGCAAGGCCGGATTATGAACCAAATTTAAAGCTTTGCTTTCCGTTCTCCAGAGGTGCTCCATCTCCACCAAACGCAGGGCTTACGGAAAGGTCGTGGAGTTTAGATCACGCTCAGTTAAAGGTCATTTCTAGCCCAGGATTTGTGAAGATTCGCTGGATGTTATCTTGGGATTGCTCATTACGATACGTGCCTGTACACCAGACCCATCAATATAGGATGGCGATCAGTACGTCTAGACAGAATTAATCCTGGCAAATGCAAACAAAATACACACCAGCGACTATGTTGAAGTGATACAGAGGGGATTCGAATAGCGATTCTATGCAGGAAAGAAACATGGGGGGGGGGGGGGGGAACAAAATAACATTTTCTTCTCAGCCCAATGAGAAAACGCAGGTCTGAGAGGAAGTGCGAAGGCACTGGCGTACGCAGGAGGACAGTCTCTCCAGGCGTCAGCAGCTTTCCAAAGCCGTCTCAGCGCACATCAAACAGCCCAGCTCCGGCGACAGGCTGACTGCTTACCGCTCACTCATCGCTCGGCCACACTTCACCATCAGCTTGCGTACGACCAGGAGCAGGAGCAAGTGAAAATGAATTTCAGCTGGCTCTCCAGTCTACAGATCTCACTGTGAGTGGTTAAAAAATAATGTTGTTTTTTTATTTGGATAGAACAGTGTAGAGAGACAGGACATACTAGGAGGAGAGAGAGGGAGAGACCTGCAATGAAGGTCGGCGGTCGGATTCGAACCACCGACGCGGTGGCTCGCATTGAGCATGTGGATAGCACTCTACGGGCTGCGCCACTAGAGGCCCCAAAGATGTTATTTTGAGCAACCAAGTGGGAAAACATTAATTTACTGTCACAAATCCAATGCATTTCGGTTTGTTGTGCTTCACATGAAACTGAAACAGACACACCGTATACGTGTAGATGACATATACTGCATGGAATTAATGAATTGTATGTATGTGAGGAATTGAAATTTCATAGCATAGTAAGTGAATAGTAAGTAAAACTATAGTAATAGTAAGGATGTCATGTGAAAGAGTTTGTATGTGAACAATTCAGGTATCATTCATGACACAGTGAAGGGTGTGGCCAACAATTCCAGGAGGTCTGTGGACAAGAGAGTGACCAAAAGAACTGCTGACATATTCTGCAGCCACTTTTATTCAGTGACACATCCCTACAAGAAAATTCATATTTCAACAAAAGAGAAATAAAAGTACCGACGCAGGTGGCAAACTGTCAATTATACCCACAGCATTTCACATATGCAAAAGATACCCTTAAAAGGAATACAATTCCCTGCAGTTAAATTGCCCACTTAATAGATCCAATAATTACCCAGAATAACTAGTGGTGTCTATTTATCAGACAAAGATGCTGAGAAAATCATTGGAAATCAGTGATACTGGGCGACATAATATCTGTTGCGTCAATCCAAGAAGAACATTTTCAATCTTGGACCTTCTGTTGCAGGGCAGATGGGGTTACAGAAATGCATTTAATGAAAGTATTCTGCTTGCAGCCGTTTGAAGGCGTTCCCACTCCAACTGAAATTAAATCAGCTCCACACTAAAATTTATTGGTGCAATCATTAGTATGCACAGCCCTGTGCTGATACTGGTATCACTTGCAATTTCACATTTAAAACATAAATTAATTTATCCTTTCTGGGTTTATTCTTCCACCTGAATGAGAGACAGAATGGAACCAGCACTGAGCAGACAAACCTATCCCCATTATGTCAGACCTAACAAAGGCAACAAGTAACATCTATAGTTATTACCAAACAACCACAGCTGTGCATGCCCGTAGACAATGACATCGCTGTCCGAGGTCCTGAAAGTCTACAACGGGCAACAACCAAAGCTCTAATCCCACCCCATCAGCACTATGCAAAATCTGTTAGACGCAGACCTGTGTAAAACATGCATTTGAAATATCTTCATTACATTTTAAAACACTCCTGCTGATCCCAGAATATTTTGAATTAAATATGAAGATTTTTTTTTTCTGAAAGTAAACAGTCAGATGCTTTCCTTTTAAAAACGAACATTTTCTAAAGAGCTAAAATATTCAAAATAATTATTTTTACCAAGGATGCATTATAAATGCTGCAGGTTTTGCAGTATATATGGAGTTTGCTTCCAGGTGTGTGAAAAGGAAAAAATAAGATGCACAAATTGTTAAGAGAAATAGTGATAAAAAGGTATGATAACTGGTTTTGAAATATTTTGAAGCAAACATGGATTGGTTATTTGTGATGGCCCATGGCTACAATAATAAGGATGCATTCAGAATAAGTATCAATTGTGTCCATTAGTCAGGCTAATACAGCCTAAATAAAGAACCCAGCAGCAATGAAGTCTATCAGATTTAATAGCAGGTGTAGGGTGTTTCAAATGAAGCATCTCACTGAGGTAGTGATCAATCTCCCAGCACTCCACACACTTCCCTCCCTGATAACGAATGGAAATCAATTCTGCATTTTTGCAACCTCTTGACAGTTCATAACAAAAAAGTGAAAGACTTGTAAAAGGAGATTGCCAACCCATTTTCTTGCTTTGTTGATAATTGCTTTTTATATTTTACCTTCATTAAAAATATTTGATCGTTCTATAAAGTGAGAATTTTTATTTTATTTTTTATTTTGAACAGTTGAAGTCACATGAGCATATGTAGTTCAGCTCTAACATTAGCCAAACCCCTGCAGTGACTTATTAGTTGTCAGAGCAATTAGACACACAATGAAAACATTTTTTTTCTTTTGTGTAGTCAGCACAAACATCTACATTACTACCAGAATCTCCAGGGAAGCCTTCTCAGAAGTGACTGAAAGTAGATTACCATCTCTGCACCAGTCTCAAACTGTACCCCAAACACAGAAGTAGACAATCGGTGAAATTGCCTCAGACAGCTTGTGCTAGAGGTGTAGGGTTCAGCACAGAAAAAAAGCTATTGCTTTGATATAGAATAACCACCAAGCTTTAGGCAGTTCTGAAACAACTCCTTGGGCAAAAAAGGTTTTCATAACTTTTTGTGTAACAAAGATTTTTTTTTTTGTTGGCAACTTCTAATAACTGCAAGCTCTATAACCTGTCCTTCTGGATAATTGCAGCTGCCATACAACATACATTTTCAATTTATATATCTGTCCTGTCAGCAAAAACCAGGATGAAAAGGGTGTAAGCAGGATGGGTATGTGGTCTGAACTCAGGCATGAGGGATGACAGCCCAGGCAAAAAAGAACAGCGTGGTACAGTACTGTTTCCAGGGGAAATTATAGTTTAATGGTACCCTTCAAAGTGCTCTATTTCTTTAGCACAAGGGTACCCTAGGATGATGCACTACATTTTACAGCAGGGATCACAAACCGAACTCCCAGAAGGCTTTGGGGTCTGGGGGGGGGGGGGGGGGTGGTGGGTGCAGACTCGTTAGCCAATCAGTGACTTAAGCACTCAAATGTGCTGAAATGCACCAAAAAGCAGCAGGAACTGCAGTCCTCCGGGAACTCAGACTGAGAATCATTTTCACCTCACTTTGCCTGAGCCCCCCACAGCTGCTGCTGAGCCCTCTGGCCAGAAAGGTTTTCCCTTCTGGAGGGACGTGGAGCAGGGAGCTGCGGTTTAATATCCACTGACAGGTTTGAGTGATGCGCATGCACGCGCACACACACACACACACACACACACACGCCCCGTCTGGAAAGGCACCAGCCCATCCAGAAAGCCAACTGCTGCCAGAGCCATTACCATCCTTAGACTAATGACAGCAAGGGAAACAACCCCAGGTGAGAGGGACTTGTTTAGTGGGTGTGGTGGGGGGGGGGGGGGGGTTTAGGACTGGTAAATAAATCTCAAACTTTAAAACTTGACAAGGACTGCTCCTGACATTTCCAGGAGAGCGGCAGTCGTCCTTCTCTGCGGTTCATTACTTCAGTGGCAGCCATCAGTTTTATCTCTGTCACCGACGCACCGCTGACCGGGAAAGAACTACCGGAAGATTCCAGAACAGTGGGGAGTACCAGACAGAACCGGGGAGAAATACCGCAGCAGCCACACGCTTCTGTTCTGTCGGCCAATTGCAACACACAATGTTAGAATACATAATTATGAGAACAGGCTTTTCAGCCCATCTGGACTCATCATTTGCATGAAGCCTACAGAGTGTCCGGCACCGTGTCCGGCCTGGCCTATGACTCCATTACACGTCTTGTCAAGCTGTTCAAAGCATTGACTCCACTAGCTCTGCGTGAAAAAAGACCATTGCAGAATTTACCTTCACTCGTTTCCATCTGTGGACTCTGACAGAGCACAATCACACAGGCCTTTGTCAGGTGACACAGTCCATTGCCCCAAGTCAGTCAACTCATGTGTAGGCTAATTGAGGCAGCTAGGCATCTTCTGAAATTAGCAAACTTTCAGATATTCATACTTTAAGCATTGAATTGAGCAACCTAATAATAATTCTATGCCATGATTACTTATATGGACCCGCATAAAATATTGGACCTCAAGTTCCATTTCAGACTCTATTTTCTGGAATCAATATCACGAGGAGCGTGGCTGCAGTAAATGGTGCAGTGCATGGGTGCACTGGGCATGGCTACTGAACGTTGGTATTTTCGTGACCAGAGCTGAGGAGTGCACAACTCAAAGCGTGCGGTGGAAAATGGGCTGGATTAGGCTGAATATATAAATCAGTGGGTGTGCTGCAGCCGGATTCGCTCATAGCCAAGAGGACCTCTTTTCATTCCCGGTAAGAGCCCTGTGCTTTGTGCACTGGCGTGCTGCCAATTTCTGTGGTTGACCATTGCAATGGGAGACAAGGATATACTCATCAGAAGTATCTCCCAAGACGTTTGTGAATGGTGAAAAAAAGAGTTCAAACAAATCTCACGATTAAGAGAACTTTGTTCAAACTTCAGTCAAAATTTCAATCAAATTTGCCTAAAGTACAATTATGTGCCAGTTTAAATTTACCATTAAACGTGTTACTATATAGCTTAAATGCACTGTGCTATAATTATGACATGACAACAGTATCTTAAAGTTTTACTTAAAAAAAAAAATAAAACAAGGGAAGATCATTACAATGCCAACGATGCCATTCACAGCAATGAAATGACTCAGTATCACCACCTGGTCTAACAAAATAAATAAATATGACGCACAAGCCCATCATTAAGTCATAACAATGGCATGGCTAGCTTAAACAAAACGGAAATGACCTCTCTCTTTTAGGAGGACCTTTGGGGGGCTGGAGTGCAGTTGCTGCTCGCATAGCCTACGTTGCAGGTGACTTTCTCCTTGGTCATCATTTTGTCTCTGATGGCGTGGAACTTGTAATATTTCCAAATGGCACACCTGAGGTGTGGGGGAGTTGCAGATTTTCTTGGCTTTTCCATTTTGAATGCATAGCCTACAGACTGTGCAGATAACATGACCCACACATTTCAAAAACATTCACATAATTGAAATGAAAAGATTGTTCAAACTCAACTTGCCTTTATTGTAATTATTCTCATTACAGACAGGTGTAAGAAAAAGAACGGAATACTGATCAGGTGGGTGATGCCAGCTCATACTACAGATTAAGCAGACTCCAAAATTGCAATGAGCTGCAGCAAAATTGCAGTGTGCTGCTTGATATTGACTGACACATCCCCAACAGCGAATCTCCTCCACAGCAACCAGCGAGAAACAAATTTACCAAATGGCTCAGGCGTGTCAAAATCCATGATGAAAACACCACTGTGCCAGTGTGATGGCTCGCAACACACCATGTGCCGGCCAGAAAATAGAGCCCTCCATGTTTATTCCAGTTTATTACAGAATTTCTGGGCTCAGAATTACAGAACAGAATTCTCAATAGCCAGGAAGTGTCTCAGCAAGGGGAAAAAGATTGGGCTGGAATTCAATACAATTACTCATCACCTTGGTCAAACACGAAAAACCAACCATACAAGATGATTTATTCTCTGCCTTCTCCTTGAGGAGTTGAGAAGGAAGGCATGCCTAAGGCTCCATGATCCCACGACCTCCGTCTTAAGGCATCGCTCTATTATACAGTCGGAAGCAGAGGCACTGAAGGGACATTAATCAAAAGGAAGTGTATTCAGCATGACAGTTCACAGGAGAAATTGACGAACAATAAATCTACGCTTTTAAGACACAACCATCTGTCACACATGCTGACTGATGTATTCAGAGGTTTTAATTATTGGATCATTCAGTGGTATTTGGAAAATGCAATCTGAAACCTTTATAAATGCTGAACAGTTGCTGTCAAGACACAGTAATGTGATGGTGCGGGGTAAGTTCTGTTAAGAGTGGTGAGAGGTCACTCGAAAACCTGTGGTCATTTAGAGAGAGAGAGAGGCAGAGAGCAAGCACAAGAGCTAAAGTGAGAGAGTAAACATTCATTGGCTGTCGGTGTGTTTGTGAAAGATTGTGCAAGATCGAGAAAGAAAGAAAGAAAGAGAGAGAGTGGGCACGGGTGTTACAGTAAGACAGCAAGTGTGTGTGTGTGTATGTATGAGAGAGAAGGCATGAGCGAGAGAGAGAATTCTACCTCTTGAAGGCAGATCAATGGTGCAGGAAGGTCAGAAGAAAGCAGGACATTTGACTGAGATTATTCATTGGCTGTCGGTGGAGGGGCAGGAGGTCTGGGAGCGATGGAGACAGAGCCTCCTGTGACAGGGCCGATCTCATCACTGTTCTCCACTTGGTGACCTCCCTCCAACCCTGACCCTTCCTCGCTATGCCTGTGGAGGCAGGCTGGACCCTCTGCTCTCCCAATCTGGATCTGCTTTTGTTATCGGCCCATCGTTTGCTGCGGTCCCTTCGCCAGGGAAACTCCACGGTTAGACCATGGAGATAAACAGGCACGCTCCCCTTTCGCAATTACCCAAGGAGAGATAGAAAGATAGAGATCGAGAGAGAGAGAGAGGAACACGGAGAGAGAGAGAGAGAGAGAGAGAGAGAGAGAGGAACACGGAGAGAGAGAGAGAGAGAGAGACAGATGGTAAATTGGTCTCTCTCCCATCGATGCACTCTCACCGCCCTGCAGAGACTGTAAATCAGAAGGCGGGTACATTATGAGCGAGGCCGGCAAAGTGGCGAAAGGTGGAGAATGCATTTACAGAGATGGCGGCGATCAAATTTACAGCTCTGGTGATGCAGGAAGCCGCGGAGAAAGAAATCGGGAAGACAATCTTCCGCCCTCGAAAAATCAAAAAACAGGTTCAGGTTTCCCTCAGTGCGCAGCCCCTACCCGGGTGAAGATAAGATATCAATAGAGAAATTCCGCCAAGATAAATTTCTCCTCCATATTTTAAAAATGTTTTTGTGTTGTGCTTCGAAGCGTGGTGGGCAGGGGAAATAAAGAAAATCGGAAAATACTTTTTTTAATAGAGGCACAAAGTTTAGAGTGCACATAGTGTGAAAGATCTTTGCATGTAAGCACAGTAGATTGAACTCTGTGAGGAACCAGACTACTGATAAATCTGTAAGGCAAACAGGAGACAGGATGTTTCAGCAGAGAGTACAATAGAATAGAATAGAATATTTTTTGATCACCAATAGTCGTTTCACATGCAGCAGCTACTCTTCCTGGGGTCACACAAAGCATAAACATGACCAAGTTCAGAACAATTACAGACAAAAGCAGAACAATAATATGCAAGAAACCACAAAGACAACACAAATTTAAAAGCGAGCAATAGAGAATTACACCATTGTTCTCTTGCTCGGGGCTGATTCCTCATACCTGATATGCACTTCCTGTTTGGTGGGAGAGAGGGAGAGAGAGAAAGTGGGGGAAAGAATTGTTGTTGCATAAATAAAACATTACCTTGTACAAGGGTTTTTTTTTTCTTTGTTTATTGCCATTTAGTAAAAGCTAGCTAAGTTAACGTTAGTTCATTATAACCTGATTGATTTATACCTGGTTGTTCCTTTTCATGTTACTAAACGCTTAAGGTTAGATAAGTCATGAAAACTGCCTTGTTTTTCCTCTCTGGTTTCTGCTGATAGTTGTTCAGAACCAAATTCTTTATATTTAGTTGTGGTCTTGGTGTCTTCGTCTCGACAGTAACTTATCCTATCAAGACACAGGACGAGATATGGAAAACGTGAGGAAGTTAAAATGTGGCCATAGCTGTGTGAGGGTTGCAGGATGATCGCACTTCTGGAAAGCGATTTCCAGGGTGAGTTCGTCTGCCACCATTGCTGGCTCATTGAGCACCTCAAGAGCAAGATCCTTGATCTCGAGGGCCAGCTTGCAAGACTCCACAGTTCACAAGTGGTAAAGTTCCAGGAACTAAGGATTCATGATCTTTTAAAGAATTGTAAGAACCAGCAGGGAGGTGCAGACTGCCCAGATGGAAGCTGTCAATGCTACCTACAATAGTGATAAGACAGATAAAAAAATTTTAATGCAAAATTTGGGTGGCTTTAGGCAGTGGGGAGTGAGGGGAAAAGGATGTGAAGTCATAGTCTGCAATGTCTTTGCTTAAATGCTAGGAGTATAAAAAAATATTTGAGGCTGTTATAAATAGTGGGGGCTATGACTTAGTTGGGATTACAGAGCCATGACTCTGGGAAGAGGATGGGGATGAATATAATATAGAGGAGTACAAACTTATTCAGAGGGGTAGATCCAGTAAGAGAGGTGGCCGTGTAGCTCTCTTTGTTAAAGAATATCTTAATGTGCAGGAAATTCCAGGAAATTGACCAACTCACGCCTAGCGAGGATATTTGTATTAAGCTGATAGGGGAACATGAGAAGGGACAGTAGTGTGAATACAATGCTCTTTGGAAATATAAAACAAGCTTGTCAGGAAGGTGAGACTATTATAATCAGTGACTTCAATTACCCTGCTATTAATTGGGAATTAATCACAGGACAAGGAAAAAGTGAGGTGTTTTTAGATGTTACGAATGATCATTTCTTTTGGCACAGTATGTCAGTCAGCCTAGAAGAGGGAAATCAATTCTGGATCTTGTGCTATGAAATGATCCTGACAGAATTTGCAGCATAGAGGAAGCGGAGCCACTTGGGACAAGTGATCATTCTGCAGTTAATCCTCATAGATTTTTGGCAAATTAAGAGGAATTTTTCATTTTAGGCATGCCAACTTTAACAAGATGCGAGCAAATTCAGGTAATATAGGCTGAGGGCAACTTCTTGATTGCAAGACTATGAATGAAAAGTGGGGCAGGTTCAGAAGGGTTATTCTTGATGGACAATGTAAATTCATTCCAATGGTAAATTCTTAAAGCAGTGTCCCCAGTGGATGAATAAAGCTGTATGGAAAAGGCTGAGAAAAAATAACTATATAAGATATATAAAAAGGGGACAGTACTAGTGTAATAAGAAATAATATTTAAATATTCATTCTGAGGACTAAGGGTGCTAAAAAGAGCTAAGGGCGGCAAAAAGATTCTTTGAAACGCAAGTTGCTCAAGATGCGAAAAGTAATCCTAAACATTTATTTCGATACTGCACCAGGAAAATGGAAGTTAAGGAAGAAGTTAAGTTCAGAATAAAGGAGCATTGCTTTATAAGAATAAGAACATCGCTGATGCCTTACATAGGTATTGTTTTTGAGAGTTTTACCAGAGAAGAGGTTACTAATAGGCCGGAAGGCATATTCAGTGCTCAGAATGTCTTAGCAGATACAGAAACAGGAGATAGAGGTACTAGATTAATTACATAAACTAAAGACCGATAAGGGTACTCAAAGAGTTCAGTGAGCTCATATTAAACCACTGGCAGGTATTTTTAGACAGTCTGTAGAAACCAAAGAAATTCCAGATGACTGGAAGCAAAGTAATGCAATAGCAATATATAAGAAAGGGGACTGTACTGATGCAGGAAACCACAAGCCTAGATTTCCAAAAAGCATTTGATATGGTACCACGTGAGAGACTCCTTGAAGACAGTTGGAATTACAGGAGGCATTTCAGTGAGGGTTCGGCACTGGCTACAGGGTTGAAAACAAAGAGAGATCTTATCTGAGCAGGGTACAGTGGGAATCGGAGGCCTATAAGGATTGGTGCTGGGACCACTGCCTTTCCTCATTTAAATGACTTTGACTGGGACATTAAAAGTACATTAGTTAAATTTGTGGATAATACAAATCGGGGAGGTACACAATTAACCATTTAAAATCTACTAAAGTTATCCAAGAAGACTCAAACAGTGAGAGACTATATGCATTGCTCAAGAGCCAAAGATACAGTACATATACTGTACATTACATTTCAGAAGCCCTGCTTTATTTCCTTTTTGATGTTTCCACATTTTAAGAAGAGGATTCACAAGGTGAACTATGGAAGATATCAGAAACACAGAGATGTATCAGAGGAAACTTGCAGAAACTAGTTAAGAAAATTTCATACAGATACCTGACTTATTTGAAAGTCAAAGTTAAGGAAAATGTTGATTTAATCCAGGCTATAGTCAAGATGAAAACCAAGATGGACCAAAGGTTAAGGTTATTTTATGTTTTATTGTTCTTTTGAAATATTCTGCTTCCTCTGCAGCAGTAGTATTAATATAGCTTCTTCACATCTTGTATTCACGGACGTGCCTTGTCATGTTTGTCAATAGGGTTCAAATAAGGGTATGTCCCGCATAATCATTACATTTCTAAATGAAAACAAATAACATTGGTTTGTTAGTAATCTCCATTTAAATAAATAAAAAAAGCTGTGCAATATCTATTCATACTGTGGCGTCCAAGGTTATTAGGGAACCCATTAACTTGATTAAGATCCATCTTGATTAAACACTTGTGTAATGATATCTCGATCAAACTTGGAATTCAAGCAGCTGCTCAGAATTAGCAGTGCATAACATGCAATCAACACTGAATACACAGTGCAAGTATCTTGTTTAATTTTCGGTGATCACCTAAAGCGATACATCAGAATGAACAATTTCCGTATCACAGTGACTGTACAATTGTCTCATACAAATATATTTTGTTACCTGTAAATCGATTTGCAAAATTTATCAAAAATAGACGACAAAAACAATTACTGTCCCCTTATTATGCTATAAAATATGCCTTCACACACACTTAAATTTTTGTTTTTGAACATATATATTTAGATTCCCCAGAATTATATTTAGACTCTTGATTAATCCTGGAGAGAAATAACATAACTATGTTTTTTGTTGTTGGATGACAAATTTCATGTTTGAATATTCAATGATTTCATTAAAATTTTGCTTTAATCACTTTCAAGGGAGAGCCCGATGCTGGTTTGAAAGGGACTATGCCATGCCATGCTACCTACCATGCTATTCAGAACCAGGCTGAAAAGAGGAAACATCTTTTCATTAAGGCCAGACTAAAGACCCATTTGATGGAGGGGGGAAAAATCCTTCAATAGACTTAAACAACAACAGTTTTTTCCAACAAGTGCTGACAGGAGGTGAAACCTTCAGCAAAATCACCGTCAGCAGTGTACACACACACACATACACATACACATACAGATACACGCTTGCACTTATTTTATATTATTTATTGTAGGGTAGGTCAAAGCTTTTATTTAATTTTGTGAATCTGTGCATGACCTTGAGAGGCGAATGCATCTCCCTTGCCTCATAACGATGGCTGATATCTGCAGTCTCATACCAGATCTGCAGGGAAGTTATTGCATTTGAAGTACCTGCTTCGCCTTCGTCGCATGCTCACACACTTAAATAGCGAGACAAAACTCCCTGCCATGACACACTGCAGGGAGATTTATTACCAATCTCTATAAAGTGTATGGAGGACATGCAA
This sequence comes from Anguilla anguilla, assembly GCF_013347855.1. Lineage (NCBI taxonomy): Eukaryota > Metazoa > Chordata > Actinopteri > Anguilliformes > Anguillidae > Anguilla > Anguilla anguilla. The sequence continues at coordinate 13,030,503 of NC_049203.1, forward strand.
TAAGGATTGACATTGAACGTCCCAACCAGCTCATCCCCCCAACTGCCCATCCCCACCCGTCACACACCACACCCCACTCCCCACACATTCCACCTCCTTCCCCCTAGGGACAATGCATTATCTGTTCCACGCATACTGTGTTCCGTGTTTTTCCCAGACAAAACTCAGGGAGTATGCATGCCATAATAAATCGAAAATACCGCATTAGCTAACTATTAATGCTCCGCCCGTGGAGGGAAGAAACTAAAAAGAGGAACTGTGATGCAAACTGATGGTGGCCGACGCAGGCATCAATAAATTACGCCGCCATCAGCCTCTCTGTGGTGCTCTTGTCAGGCGTTTGAATATGCAGGAAGACGCAAAGGCCGTGGCGACCTCATCAAAAGCCCGTAAAACACAGCATTGCAGAGTGCACTCAAAGCAGGATCCTTTACAGCACCTTGCCTTCAGAGTCTAAATCACAAGGGCCGAGCACAGTACACCACGTACGGATATGATTAAAATTATAAGGGAGGCACGCACTCGCCACGGTTTCTGTATTCAAGTTGTGCTCTCAGCCATGTCTTTACCATTAATCAATAAGCATTCATTGCGAGGGATTGTAAATTATTGTATTGTAGCTCATCTTAGTGTTTGAACAGAACCCTTCAATGTCTGTGCGTCTCAGAAATGTATCTGTTACTTATTTGCTTAAATGGACATGCATGGCCTTACATCAGTTTCACCAGTGATTTAAAGGACGGTTTGAGGAATGAAAAACAGTCAGCTTTGGTAGCTTTTGACTCACCGTCTGCAGCTGTGCATCGGACACTGATGGTTCAGCATCGCGTAGAACAGGGGCTAAATCCATTCCTCTTGTTATAGTAACAAGATGCCAATACCCCGGTGTGACTATCGGAATCGAGACTTCTTCATCGAGCTTCTGTCAACGTTGACAAAAAGGGGAAAATAATTAGAAATGTTTCTTTCTATGTATCACACTCAGTACAGTGGTACTCATGCCCTTTGAAAGCCACAGGGTGTGTAAGGTATTAATTGTCTCTCAGAACTTAATTGATAACACAAAGCAGTCGCTGACAGAGCTAACGCACCTCACCTAGTTTATTGAGTTGGGATTGGTGGCTGATTTCAAGAGTGAATAGCATTGCTCTTGAAACGAAGGGCCATGTTTAATAAAGGATTGCGACTGCTTTTCCAACACAAAAGCAGTCACTCCGAGGTCTCAATATCTATGTGGGTCAAAATTGCTATTAGGATGCTATTTGCGAGGTTTACGTCACTATGAAACTTTCCTTTTTTTGCATAGTTAAACATGTGCATGTATATGTATACCTGTAGCGAACCCGCTAAAATAGAGTGGATATTATGGATAGGCTATTGTTTCCGATCCTTTTTATGAGCGTCTCCTACCACAAAATTGCGAAAGAGGACATTTAATTTAGGCTAATTAACTGCGTAAATAGAAACAGTCTACGTAAATCGGTTGGTAATGCGTCGGTATCTGCGACTGCAACGGAGCTGCAATACAGTTTGTAATGCAGGGACTGTTTCCTTAGTAAATCTGGCCCTAGGAGTTTAGCGTTCATAGTTACAGCAGTTTATGTTACTCTTTCAGGAGGTGAAAAGCTGGGAATTTTGTAAATATAGCATGAAAAATTGGCCCTCATATATATGGTTCATACATCAGTACAAGACTAATTAAACCAGCCCATAAAAACATTCCATATAATCAGACATAGCTCTTTTGGTCCCAGGAAGGTGCTTAAATGGATGTAATAATTTTCATTTATGTTGCATCTGTGCTCAGACTTTTTCTTATCTCTTGTTACATTTTGCTTTCCCCTCACGGTCTACCTTAAGTCACACAATTCAACAATAAACTTCAATTTAACCTACAACCTGTGATATACAGCATAATGCGGTGTGTGGTATGCCACTGATAATGGAAAATACAATTACGGCTGTGCACAAAAAAAGATGCCTATTATTTCAGTATTAACCTCAGGGAACATGCATGCAAAAATTAAAATAAATAAAAAGCAGAACTTAAATCAGATTTATATGCGAGTAGAAGGTCCAAACTTGCACATACCCTGGGTTTCAGTTGAAATAAAAGTGAACTTTCCCTACGCCTTTGCTGCCTCGTACTAATCTATTTACTGTATGCTGGCTGAATATAGCCTCCCATATTCCCTAGATTCAGATACACTTTGACAGCAAAGAATTACTGTGCCCAGATCCACGCTGCCAAGCCAGCTTGTTAATAATTACTTGCGTGGTTGTGAATGTTCTATTTAGGAACCTCTTCACAGTCCTGCTCACTCACTGAACCTTATTCTCATGAACACAGATCACTGAACCTCATCAATACAAACTCACCACTCGCAGCACATAGAACCACCTCAGCTGGCAAAATAGGGCTCAAATGTTGCCTTCCTCAGACCTACGGTCACAAACCCTACAGAAACCTAACAA